>NW_016107391.1:9935926-9953766 GCF_001604975.1 Cebus imitator | reverse complement strand
AAAAAAAAGAAAAGAAAAGAAAAAGAAAAGAAAAAGAAAGAAAAAAGAAAACTGAAAAAACTGAAAGCAAGATATGGCCTTACCCACCTCCCCTCATGTCTCTACTGGAATCTCAGTTGAAGAACTACTTTATAGGGCCAAGGCTTGCCTCCAGTAATTTTTTTCTTGGAAGGTAGACCAGTATCCATAGAACAAATAAGGCTTAAATCCTGGTGCACCACCTGTTACATGCATGAATTTAGGCAACTGGCTTTAACTCTGAAGTCTCAGTTAATTATGCATAAAACAGGAGGAATATTAGGGTTTTTTTATTTTTTTGGTTTTGGGACAGAGTTTCGCTCTCGTTGCCCAGGCCGGAGTGAAATGGTGTGACCTCAGCTCACTGCAGCCTCTACCTCCTGGGTTCAAACGCTTCTCCTGTCTCAGCCTCCCGAGTAACTGGGATTATGGGCATGTGCCACCACGCTTGGCTAATTTTTTGTATTTTTAGTAGAGATAGGGTTTCATCATATTGGTCAGGCTGGTCTCAAACTCCTGACCTCAGGTGATCCTCCTGGCTCAGCCTCCCAAAGTGCTGGGATTACAGGTGTGAGCCACCATGCCCAGCCTGGAATATTAGTTTTTATATAACTGGTATGAAAGATCAAAGAGATAATACATGTAAACACTTAGCCTGGAACCTGTCTCAAAGTACTTACACACACACACACACAAAAAAAAAAACAAAACAAAAAAAAAGCTATCTGTGAAGATGGTGAACCTGTTTAAGGAAGGGTGACTGCCCAAAAGTCAGAGAGCAGAAAGTAGAGCTAAAAAGGAATTATTTCAATTTGTACCATCCATGCTGTCCACAGGAAGGCAAAGAGACAGACCTACAAAGCTCTGTCCCCAGCATGCACTCTGCAAAGTTATATAACTCTGTTCTGGTCTGAGTCCCACGTTTAGAGAGGGAGATTATCCAGGAGCCCAGTGGTATTATTTCTGTTTTCTTAACAAGGTCACAACGGTAGGAGAAAGCTTCCCTGCCCTCACAATTCTACAAAATTCTCACTTGATCCTATGCACTTTTTTTCCAAAATCACACCCTTTGCTGCTTCACTTCTGAATCTCTGCTTAGGAATAAAACACCCTCTATTTATTTCCACATCACAATCATAGCCAAAGGGTTTAGAAACCAGTGCATAGCAGGAAGGTCACTAATGAGGTAAGAAAAGACCTGAAAATCACACTCATGATTCTCAAAGAAGTCAGGCCCTATGTTTGGAAATGTGTTTCTAGGCTGAGCAATGCTGTGGGTGATTAGGGCAACTGTCTGCAACATGGTATGCAGAAGGCACAAAGTACTGGCTGTTTCTGTCAGTCTGGCTTTTTTAAATGGCCTCTTGAGAGGGACCCATTGAGGCAGATCTCTCAGTTATGAACAGTGAGAGAGAATAAGTGGGGTGGGATGGACACAGGTAGGTGGTAAAATGAGAAACCAGTCAAAGTAGTAATTTTGCTGCTTCTCTGGAATTAGCCCTTAATCCTTTAGCCTGTGCCCAGAGCATATAAACATGATTGAGAAAATCTCTCTTGAAAGCCAATCACGAATGACCTTTGAATTATCTGTTTTGTATCTTCTGAGCCACTTCTTCTCTGCAGTGTGGGCAGATTCCCAACAAAAGGCAGAGTCGTTGCCATTGGTCAAATATCCACCCCAAGGGTAGAGAACCAAGGGTAGACTCTGTGGAAAGTGGCTGGAGCTCCATGACAAGAAAAGGAGCTTTGTTCTGGGACTCCCCAGTCTCCAAGGGACAGGCAATGATTCTGGAAGGCCAAGTAATCCACTGTGGTACTGAGCAGAGCAGAGGCCAAAAGTCATCTGCATGTCCTTTCCCAAAAAGCAGTGCCCACACCGAGCAGTCATGGGCCTTTGTGCTGTTCTGGGAAAACTCTGTGGAGTTCACTGGGTGTGTGGCCAGGTCTGGGGCTGCCGCCTGCAGGGGCAGCAGAACAGCTCCTGCTTTTCTTTCCTTGGTCCAAATGGACTGTGTCTGCCTGGGCTGATCTCTGGGTACAGCATGGCTGCAGGGAATTCAGTCCTGGGTGCTGAAGGCCTGCTCTGTGCACCTCCAGATCCAGCTCACTCCAACCGATTTCTCAGGGCCCAGGCATGGGTAAGTGTGTCCTGAGGTCTTAGAAACAGTGAAGTCTCCACCGCATCCTGATGGGCCAGTGTCCATTTATTTACAGTTCAGAACTGTGGGAAAGGCTACACGCACCGTGACCCCACAGAGCCCTTCAGAAGAGCCACTGCTTGTCTCCTGAAACGCTCTCTCTGCTTCTCATGTTGGGGCTTATTTTGGAAATGTGGCATTCTCAGAAGGGATTAGCTCTTGGAGCTGGCATGATATTTCTATGACATAGAATGGCCTTAAAAAAAAAATTGGCTGGGCGTGGTGGCTCATGGCTGTAATCCCAGCACTTTGGGAGGCCGAGCCAGGTGGATCACTTGAGGTCAGGAGTTCAAGACCAGCCTGGCCAACATGGCAAAACCCTGTCTCTACAAAAAATACAAAAATTAGCCAGGCAAGGTGGTACATGCCTGTAGTCCCAGCTACTCAGAAGCCTGAGGTGGGAAGGTCACTTGAACCCAGGAGGCAGAGGTTGCAGTGAGCTGAGATCTTGCCACTGCACTCCAGCCTGGGCAACAGAGGGAGACTTCATCTCAAAAAAAAAAAATTAAATAAATAAATAAATAAATTTATGGCTTCTTTAAAATCTCGTGGAAATTCAACTTCTATAAGTTGCCAAGTCTCGGATCACTTCCCACCTTTATCCACCCTGACCATGCCTGCTCTGGGCTATGAGGCAAATGCCTTTTCCCTTTTCTAAGTGATGATAATTTGAACTCTACCTGCCACATAATGATATAAAAAGCAAATATTAAAATGAGTTAAAATGCTAATACTCCTCCCTTGTTTTGAACAGGAACAGAAATTCTTGGCAAGTCAGTTCGTATTATATTCTCTACGTTAGGAGTATGCACATTTTTTGCAGTTGGCTATATGCTGCTGCCACTGTTTGCTTACCTCATCAGAGACTGGCGGATGCTGCTGCTGGCGCTGACGGTGCCGGGAGTGCTGTGTGTCCCGCTGTGGTGGTGAGTGTGACTCGTCCCCAGACAGGCCCTCTGCTGTGGGTCAGCACACCTGGAACACACCTGGAGCCTGGTGCTGACCTAGCCTGGGCTCACATGACCTCCATGGAACTCATGGAGGCCAGCTTCCAAGCTGGGAGAGTTTTCGTCTCATTGTGGGTGGGCCTGTGTGCTGCAGTTTGAGTCTCCATTTTCCTGCAAAGCACTGTTCTTGGGATTCCGGTCTCTTCCTTGACTCCAGCCACTCTTGTCTGTTGTTACTTGTCATTTGTGAAGCTGGTGGTGTTGGGTTTTGTTGTTTTTAACTCTGTCCCCTCCCCTGCTCTTTTGTCACTTTTCTCTCTCTAGAAGTATCTCTCTCTATTCAACTAATGTAATTCTTCAAGCTTCCCTATCATATAATGATTAGCATCTATGATAGGGAAGCCTATTTATTAGCCCTTATGATAGTGTGCCTATTCATTTGCTACGTCTTAAACAGTGAGAAAATTACTTTTATTTAATAAATTGTTAGAGAAATGTTCTCTCCCCCCACAACCTCTCAACTCAGTTTCAACACAACAGTTATAGGAATAACAAAGTTCGAAGATTCTGGCCTCAGTCTTACCCAATATGACTATCTGGGAGATTTCAGGTGAAAGAACAGATTAAAAATAATGGAATAAGGTATCAGACATACTCTTTTTTAGGGGATTTCCCATTTCTTTGCTTTTTCATATTTAAGCAAGAGGAGAGGGGATTTCTTCCATTTGTGGGTCTGGTTAGGTCTCTCTCTCATTTTCTCTCTCTCTCTCTCTCTCTCTCTCTCTCTTTCTCTCTCTCTCTCTCTCATTAATTCTTCTTGGTTTGATTTCATTATATCAAAGTCAAATCTTCCAGCACTGACTAGTTTTACCAAACTGCATGATTTCTGCCTGCTTATACATAACACAAGGTTCTTTGATCATTTTTTGGAACTCACAATTTAGCCTAGACTTCATGGTTGCCCTGTCCTTTGGATACCTCCTGACTGGGAAGCTGTCTAGGCCTTTATCTTACTGCAGCTGATAGGCAGTCATAGAGGTTGACAGGCAGGCCACCTTAGCCCTGTCTGACCAGACACCGCAAGTCAGGTGGGCTCACTCTAAGCCCCTGTATTCTCATGACCTCTCAGAGTGCTACGATTTACCAGTGCAAATTCTTAGCATGCAGGGGGAGTTGAGAGATAGTTTGTTAAATGCTAGGTATTATTCTGATTTGCAACATTCCTCTGGAACCCCGTCTGAGGACCAGAAAACCCAGTCTGAGGAGCAATAAATAAGGGCTGGCCATTACCTACACAGCTGCACCTCCAAGGAAAGCATCCCAGATTTACAAGAGCAGAGCGATGTTCTGAATGAGAGTAATTATCATCCTCATCATCTATCCTTCTCTCCACAACTCCCTTGCTAACTGAATTTTTTGGAAAAGATGTTGGTGACCAGAAGTTCTCTCAAGATACAAGACAAGATTATTCAAAGGTTCTTTTCTGCCTCTTCAGTTGAATGATTTTAATAAACTATTTTTTCTGGCTCTAGTTGTCATTTTGATCTAAGAGACCAGTACTTTGATAATGCTATAATTAGCCAGGCATGGTTGTTCACACCTGTAATCCCAGTACTTTGGGAGGCCAAAGTGGGAGGATCACTTTAGCCCTAGAGTTCAAAACCAGCCTGGGCAACATGGCAAAACCCTGTGTATACTAAAAATAAAAAATTATCTGGGTGCAATGGTGAGCGCCTGTAGTCCCAGCTACTTAGGAGGCAGAGGTGGGCTGATCTCTTGAGCCTGGGAGTTCGAGATTACAGTGAGCTATATGATCATGCCATTGAACTCCAGCCTGGATAGAATAAGATGCTATCTCAAAAAAAAAAAAAGTTATAATCAATCATATTAGTATATGATTTTATCAGAGAGAAAAAGAGAGAGAGAGAGAGAGAATAACAATATAAGGTCCTTGATGGGCTGAACAGAGGTTAGTAGGGATGGGATCTTTCCCTTGGGACCAAATGTCACAGTGAGGAATGAACAGCTCTGATCCGTTAACCCTCCAGAGTCAGCCTCCAGAATTTCCAGCAGAGAAGGTCCATCCCACAGAGAGCCGGCTCACTCTGCCCTAAGGAGAACTGTTTTTTCTGTTCCCCAGGGGCTGGTCCATGAGTGCCCCTGGCTGTGGGCACACTATACCAGGGACAGGACTTGCCCCAGACAGAGGCCAGCCCAGGACCAGCACTGACAAACTGAGTGCTCCCCCTGAGCATTTAACAGTGGTCTTATTATTTTTCTATAAAAGAAAATAGCTTTCTTCTGAACATCTCGTCCTTGCTGGTGGGGCTTCCCAAAGTGATGCTCCTCAGTCTAGTGGTTGGGGTATGGCAGATGCTTAGAGCTGACATGGACCCTTGCTGCCTGCTCAGTATGAGGCAAGCTCTCCAGCAGCACCTCATTCCTGTTTAGTCTGAATTAAATCTAGACATCATAGTGTGCAACCACATTTGGTACTCCATTGACTTTTGAAATGATCAGCTAGATTTGAGATTTTGTGCACCATAAAAAATCAAAGCGATTCGAAAGTAGAGATACCAGTGGCCCTCAGTTCAGTGGGCTAGAAATGGGAAGGAAATCTATATAGACCTACTGCTCATGGTTTGGGGGACTTTTTACATCCCAAGTTTCCTTTAAAAGGATTGGCAGTAAGTGGCCACAGGTGTGAATGGAGTATGTGTATAGGGGTTGGGGTTGGGGTAGGGAAGCAGGCCATAGATGCAAGGTGAGGAAATCTATGCAATTTCTAGCTGATTAAACATTAAGAATCTGAGGCCAATGCTCTATAGGAAAAAAGGTAGGATATTTCTAAGCATTATCTGGTTGGAAAAAGATACTGGCCCAAAGTAGAAGCATCCATGAGGTGTATTGTGGCTATGCAGTAAGATCTCTAATTCTGTACTAATACAGTAGCCACTAGCCACATGCAGCTATTTAAATTAAAATTAATTAAAAGTAAATAAAATTAAAGTTTCATTTCTTCAATCACATTAGCTCAGTAGCTACATGTGGTTAGTGGCTGCTGTCTTAGCACAGATATAGAACATTTCAGAAGTTTCTATTGGACAGCATAGATCTAATTACTGAAAGTCAGTGACCTAACATCATTGTAGTTCCTATAAGGACCAACTAAAGGCATATTCTGAAAAATGCAAACTAGGCTCATTTTTCAACTCATGTACTAGTAAGCTGGAGAGGGGAACTGCTAGTTGGTCATTTGTTTTGCTCTGAGCTAGTTCCCAGTGTGGCTTTGGGGCCAATTAATTATAGGAGGGTTCTGTGTCTGCTACGTATAATTTGTTTTCTAGGCTAGGTAAGTACAGATGCTCTCCAACTTATGATGGAGTTACATCCCAATAAGCTCACTGTAAACTGAGACTATTCTAGGTCAATACTCCCAACCTACTGAGGTAGGAGGCCAGACATGACTCCAGAAGCAGAGCTTGGACACCAGACACCACCACCTAAAATAGGGCTGGGGTGGAAGCTGCTTTCCATAAGACACACTTATCAGTGTGCCCTGTCAGTTTACCATTGCCATGACAACACTCAGGCATTATTGCCCCTTTCCATGGCAATGACCCAATGAGCCAGAAGTTGCTACTCTTTCCCTAGAAATTTCTGCATAAACTGCCCTTTCATCTACATGTAATTAAAAGTAGTTATAAATATGAGTGTGAAACTGTCCTGAACTGCTACTCTCTGCCTGTGGGGTAGCCCTGCTCTGTAGGAGCAGTCACAGAGCTGTAACACTGCCTCTCCAATAAAGCTGTTTTCTTCTACATCCAGTTTGCCCTTGAATCCTTTCCTGGGCAAAGCCAAGAACCCTCATGGACCAAACCCCACAATGGGGCTTGCCTGCCTTGCATCCCTACCAAATATCATAGCTCAGCCTGGCCTACCTTAAACATGCTGAGAACACTTAAATTAGCCTACAGTTGGGCAAAATCTTCTAACACAAAACCTATTTTATACTTAATTATTGAATATTTCCTTTAATTTATTAAATACTGTACTGAAAGTAAAAAACAAAACTTTGAGTACCTATACATGCAAGTATAAGTACTCAAAGTCAGGTTTCTACTAAATGCTTATCACTTTTCTCCTATAATAGAAAAATCTAAGTCGGATCATCCTAAGTTAGGGACCATCTGTACTGACAATAGGTAAGGAAAATGATAGCCGACAGGAAAATGGCTAAAATATTTTGAGAAATAAAAATTAGGAAAGAATAGAAGTCCTATTTTTTGCAACTGTGTTCGAGCATCAGTTATAAATGGGAACAGACTATGTAATTTAAAATAATAAGCTTTTAGACATTTTTTTAAAAAGACAACATTGGGACTCATCTCCCAAAAACTTCTTTGGGCACTTGCTGATCTGGGAATCTGCTGAAAGCTATGGGACCTTTCACAGGCGGTTATCAGTGCCCTCACTTTCTCTCTTGACTAAAGGAAAAGATCAAGAATACAGGTGCCCTGGCCGTCCTTTTCCCAATAAACTGTGAACATCACCAGCTGGGACACCAGCAATTCTCCTTAGGATGGACCCACTGCAAAGACAGTCTCTTCTTGAGGGGACATAGAGTCTAGTAGCTATGTTTCTTTTATGAGCCACACTGGCTATAAGTTTTCGATGAACTTCTCCAGATGCCCTGGCTCAGACATGCCCATAGTTAATGTTACCACTTATAGTCTGGTCCTGGTCTCAAGCACAACTGATGATCAGTCTTATAATTTGATTGGAAGTTTGAAACTTGAAGGTGCTTTTATTTATATTTCTATGCTCCAACAGAAATCTTATGTGGACTCCCTTTAAAAAGACAAACTAGAATTTTACAAAATTTAAACTATCTGGGGAAAACTCAGATTTAATAGTATTCAACTCTGCTGTTGTGAAAAATTATTAAATATTAAAAATAAATTATAGGTTCATTCCTGAATCCCCCCGGTGGCTGATATCCCAGAGAAGATTTAGAGAGGCTGAAGATATCATCCAAAAAGCTGCAAAAATGAACAACATAGCAGTACCAGCAGTGATATTTGATTCTGTGGAGGTAAGCATTTGCTGATGTTTACTCTTAGATCAGCTATGCATTCTTGATTTTATGAAATTTAACTTAATTCAATATTTGTTAAGTGCTTACTATGTACCAGGCCTTGCACTAGGCCTTAGGAACACAATCATGATTAAATTCTAAGATAAAATCCACCTTAAAGGGCTGTTTATAAGAATTAAATGCAATAATGTATATAAACTGTTTAGCAAATAGCAAGCGTTCATTAAATATTAGTTCCTTTTATTTTGCAAGTTTATCATCGACATTCTATTGGCATTGCTCCAATCCACTGACACAGCTATGTACTGATGATTTTTAAATGCCAAGATTAAGTAGAAAAATATGTTTCAGAGTTAGTCCACCCTGGGTTCTCCACTGTACCCTCAATCTTACAACAGACTGCTGAAGAAGCTATGCATGTCTTTAGTCTTGCTCTCTGTCATGTCTAGAACCTTAAGGCCTGAAAGCATAGGCTTGAGGATTCAACCTTGAAAGCTGGTGGCCACAAGGAAAAGCTAATATTCTATGGAAGCAGCCACACCTCCTGACAGTCCGTGAGGACATGCAGTGTGCCATGCCCTGTCCTGGCTCCTAGAGGAAATAAGAAAAATAAGACACAGCCTCAATTCTAAAAGAACAGAGAATGTAACTAAGATGGGCAAGAGGATTAGATGAAAACATAAAGAATGGCATAGGGAGGAAATGATAAGTATCCAAGTAGAGACGCTATGTGCCAGCAATTCAGAGAAAGAGATCAGGGTAGCCCACAGGCAGGTCCCACAGGCAGGTCCAAGCCAGAGAGGACAGCAGGACACTTAAGTGAGTGGAGAGTATGGGGCAGGGCATTCCTGGCTAGGAGATGGGTAGGGGACTGCTCAGGATACCTAAAGAAGACTATGGTGGCTTCAGTGGCATTATACATGCCCCACACCAAAGCAGGTATTGCGGAAAGTAGAACTCTATGGAGGATGGTGGGCATGCCACTGCTCACCTTGAGGGCTTCACCAATCCCTGGCCTTCAGGACTTTTTCCAGAAGCAGATACTCTGGCTATGGCTAGAGGCTTTGAGTGGCCCTGAACTCAAGCTCTCAGAGGGCTGCCAGGACAAAACATCCCTTAATTCTTTGCCCTTCAAATCAAGAAGTTAATTTCAAGTCTTAGTCAATTTAAATGGATAAAACAATAACAACACTGGGAGTGTCTAACACTTCTACCCTTCAGGGCTGTGCTGGGTGTTTATTGGTATTTATCAGCTACGTGTCCTGATTCCTGTCTGTGAATCTAACAGTCTAGTTGTAGGGATCCACCTATATGGATGAAAGCAATCATAAAATAGATTAGAGATATACAGTTATGGACAAATAAGAATATAGTCCAATGTTGAAACACATAGTTCTGACAGTGCCTTAATATATCTTTTTATATATATATATACACACACACACACAAACACACACACATATATACACATGCATATATATGTGTGTATATATGTATATGTGTGTATATACATATTAATAGATATACATATGTATATACAGACATACATATATATACATACATACATATGTGTGTACATATATGTGTGTATACATATGTATATCTATTCATATATATACATATATACATATATATGAGAATATATGCATATGTATTAATAGATATACATATGTATATACACACATACACATATATACATACATACGTATGTATATATACACGATAAATAGCATGTATGTGTGTATATATGTATATATATGATCTGTGATAAATACCATGTATGTACGTATATATATATGTATATATGTGTGTGGCTGATCTCAGTGAGCTGAGATTGTGCCACTGCACTCCAGCCTGGGTGACAGAGCAAGACTCCATTTCAAAAAAACAAACAAACAAAAAACATGTATGTATGTATGTATATATGTATGTGTGTATATACAGCTGTATACATATTCATATACATGTGTATATATAGGTATGTATGTATATATATATATATACACATATTTTTTTTTTGAGTCTTGCTCTGTTGCCCAGGTTGAAGTGCAGTCATGTGATTACAGCTCACTATAGCCTCAACCTTCCAGGCTCAAGCAGTCCTCCCACCTCAACCTCCCAAGCTAGGACTACAGGCACATGCCACCACACCCAGCTAACTTTATGTATTTTTTTTTGAGACACAGGACTTCACTATGTTGCCCAGGCTGGTCTCAAACTCCTAAGCGCAAGCAATTCTCCCACCTTAGCCTCCCAAAGTGCTAGGATTACAGGTGTGAGCCACCAGTCTCAGCCTGACAGCACCTTCTTTCTTCCTACTATGATGCACATCTAGCCTCAATTGAACAAACCCATTGAGGGAAAAAAAAAGGCTTGCGCTTTCCTGAGGCCCGGTCATCTCCCCTGCTCACCTCCCGTAGGATCCTGTCTTTAGGAGGATCTGTAGAGTCCTGTGCCAGCAAATGCAGCCCATTTAGAATGATATTGATGAGCTTACCAAATGCTAAGCACTGTGTTCTGCTCATTTAATGCTCATGCATTTTCTTCAAAAGAAAAAACTAACGCACAACGAAGTTAGGTAACTTGCCCAGGATCACACAGATGTTAAACTGAGTTTTGGAACCTAGTTCTCCCAGGTACCAAAGTACATTCTCTTAACAACTGTGATTTTTCACTTCATGTGAGAGGCAGTGGCATTAACTTGGACAGGAAAAGATACAGAGTATTGTCTTAGAAAGCAGTCTTGAGCACCCTGGCTTCAGAAGAGGTACCTTCAACCTGCTCCTGGTACCTGATCCAAAGACATTTTGGTGGCTCGACTGATGCCAGGGACAACCACTGGAGAGAAGGATATTCTTGTTCTGAGGTTTCCAATCCTGGTTGCTCATCGCAATCACCCAAGTGCTTTAAGAATACAGATTCTCAGGCCTCTGTATAAAAGAGTCGAAGTAGGCAAGCCCAGGGAGGGACCTGGCAATCTGCATTTGAGAAGGGCCCCATGGAACCACCAAGTGTTAGCACAGGCCTGGTCCACAGGTCCTGTCTGTGTGTACCACCCCAGAACCCTCCAAGATGATGTCTTTCCCACTAGTTTATGCAGTGGCTTTGCTTTGTTGTAATACCAGGGTTATTCTGCTGAGGGCATGTTCTGGGGCTCTGCAATCCAAATAGTGCAGGAGAGAAAAGGCAATGTGGCTGTGAGCTGTGTAAGTGTCTGATTATTCCTAGAAAGGAGAGCACCTGCTGTCAAGGCAGGCCTGGCACTCTCACTTCTTCATAGCAGAAACTCCTCCATCAGTCTCTTACTGCGCATGCACCGTAGGGCCACAGTCACCAAGTCCTGGTACTTCATCCCCTAGAGATTCCCCACCTCTAGGGGGAAGTTAGAGCCTAACAACTTTTTTGTTAGTTTCAATTCTACTCAGCTTGGTTACCTTGATTCATAACTCATGTCAAGTTACTATCAGCAAATTAAAAGTAAAAGAATAGGCCGGGTCTGGTGGCTCACGCCTGTAATCCCAGCACTTTGGGAGGCTGAGGTGGGTGGATCACCTGAGGTCAGGAGTTTGAGACAAGCCTGGCCAACATGGTGAAACCCCATCTCTACTAAAAATACAAAAAATTCGCCAGATGTGGTGGTGCCTGCCTGTAATCCCAGCTACTCAGGAAGCTGAGGCAGGAGAATCACTTGAACCTGGGAGGTAGAGGTTGCAGTGAGTTGAGATTGTGTCACTGCACTCCAGCCTGGGTGACAGAGCAAGACTCCATCTCAAAACACAAACAAACAAAAAACAGAGAAGTGTAAAAAGCAGAGGTAAGCTGGGCGCGGTGGCTCAAGCCTATAATCCCAGCACTTTGGGAGGCCGAGGCGGGTGGATCACGAGGTCAAGAGATCGAGACCATCCTGGTCAACATGGTGAAACCCCGTCTCTACTAAAAATACAAAAAATTAGCTGGGCATGGTGGCGCGTGCCTGTAATCCCAGCTACTCAGGAGGCTGAGGCAGGAGAATTGCCTGAACCCGGGAGGCGGAGGTTGCGGTGAGCCGAGATTGCGCCATTGCACTCCAGCCTGGGTAACAAGAGCGAAACTCCGTCCCAAAAAAAAAAAAAAAAAAAAAAGCAGAGGTAGCCTCAAGGAAGGGACTACATGGCCCTACCCTTCAATAGACATTTCTGAGGATCACAGATCAGCGTGGTAAAGGTCATTCATAGTGATGACTGTCAATCACAAAAAGGCTGTGTTAGCCAATAGTCTTTGTGTAATGAGACAGGGGAAGAGGTATCATATATTTAAAAGGCTTCTGTTTAAAATGGGCTACAAACATTTTAAAGTGTCAGAATAAGCGTCATATATGTAGATGCCCTATTGCCTCCAATTCCCACACTTCTAAGCATAGTCAGGGTGAAGTGAGAGTTGCATGCATATGTTTTCCCCATGCATCATAGCCAAAGATACTTTCTTACTACTTCTTAATCTCATGGTTATTTGCATTATTTTAGTTACAGGAGCTAAATACCCTGAAGCAGCAAAAAGCTTTCATTATGGACCTGTTCAGAACTCAGAATATTGCCATAATGACCATTATGTCTTTGCTGCTATGGTAAGTAGTAAGTGACCTGGAAATGCAGACATCCAGCATGTAAGTATGCAACTGATTTTCTTTGACTCAGAGGAACATTATGGCAACACCTGGGTTTTCCTGAGGAAAAATTAAGATTATAAAGTTCTAAATTATTTTGAAATGCCTCGATTCAGTTCATGGGACTGGATGCTGAAAAAATGTCACTGGGTGCAGTGGCTCACACCTGTAATCCCAGCCCTTTGAGAGGCTGAGGTGGGCAGGAGTTTGAGATCAGTCTGGCCAACATGGTGAAACCCCGTCTCTACTAAAAATACAAAAAATAGTCTAGCAATGGTGGCGCATATCTGTAATCCCAGCTACTCGGGAGGCTGAGGCAGGATAATCACTTGAATCCAGGAGGCAGAGGTTGCAGTGAGCCTAGATTGTGCTACTGCACTCCAGCCTTGGCAGCAGGGCAACATTCTATTTAAAAAAAAAAGAAAAAAAAAGAAAGGCACATGGAACAGTATTTAAGTCTGCAGTACTGGGGCCCAAAGTTAAAGATCCCCTCTCCTAAAGTTACGGGATTGAGATATCATTGATGTCCCTGGGTAAGGGTTCCCTCCCCACCAAAAATTATGAGATTAAGACTACTGATATCCCTGGTGCCTAAGGCAGAGATGCTAATTCAGCTCCTGCTCCTAAAACTGACCTGGCAATTGAACAGTGAGGCTACAATAACCTAAATCCCCATTAAGTGGATTGGAGCCTTGATAAGCTTTTTACACTTGCCAATAGCAAACTAACAAGTGGCTTTAAGGCACAGAAATAATGAATTGGCTTTATAGATTAGATTTAATAATTTATCTGCCAAGAAAAAAAGAGAAAGGAAAAAAGAAAATTCCTACTCTATGATGGCAGTGCACACATGCGCACACACACACACACACACACACACACACACACACACTCCATCTCTGGATGCTCGTAATTTACATGGAGATGCCTACCTGAACTCTTTCTTCTCTGCCTTGATTGAAGTTCCAGTTTATACACACACATACACAAAAGATCATCAGAACTGGTAGATTGAAGCTGCAGCTAGTCCAAGTTTATTATTATTATTATTTTTTAAAGATGGTGTTTCACCATGATGGCCAGGCTGGTCTTGAACTCCTGACCTCAGGTGATCCACCCACCTCGGCCTCCCAAAATGCTAGGATTACAGGCGTGAGCCACCGCAACTGGCCAGTCTAAGCTTATTTTTAGGGCCATCCTACTTGGTAATTAGAAGAGATCGGTGACAGAACTTATGCCTCTGAATTAAGCAAGTGTGTCCCAGGTACATGACCTTCTTAGTTCTTACATTTCAGCATATATCTCTGATGCAAATGTTCTTAGGTAATAGTGTTATTAAGCTAATAAAAAATGAGTCGCTAGCTCTATCTAAGCTGCTCCTATCACTTGCTAAATGGGAAAATCACTAAGATCCCTTGAGTAGTAAAGTTTAATTATTTGTTTTGTTTATGAATTGGTCCTTATGGTTATCTGATTTGGGTCTAGTATGTATAAAAAGACCCATCAGTGTTCCTGAAAGCATTTTTCAAATATCCTCTGCTTCTCGGTCATGTTAATAATAAGCAAATTTCTATACAGGGGCGTCTGCATAGTGCAGTTGTAACAGAAACGCAGATTCAGTCACTCACAGCTTGCAGCGTCCAATTAACAAGAGCAAGGTCTGATGTAAGGAAAGTGACTTTTTATTCCAAAGCTAGCTTAGGGGGAAGGGTATCGGCTTCCTGCCTGAAGGGTACCGCTTCTCTTTTTGGACGAGAAAACAGGCACTTTAAAAAGGCAGGAGAGGACGTGAGCAGGTGAGGGTCCCAGTGCTAGCTTGCTACCTTATCTACTGGGCAGTTGAGTTGGTGCCTCGATGGGCAGAAATAGGCTGTACATATGGCCAAAAACTCTAGCAGGCACACTTTGGGTTGGAAATTGACTGTTATATCTTGAGGAAATCTTCTAGGGGGTGAGAGTCCCACTCTGGAGCTTCTAAGCACATAGATAAACTTGCCCTGCAGGGAGTGTCCAGTGAAGAGGAAGTTAAAAGGCACTTCGAGGGCGGGGCACAGTGGCTCACGCCTTTAATCTCAGCACTTTGGGAGGCCTTATCTACTAGGCAGTTGAGTAGGTGCCTTCATGGGCAGAAATAGGTTGTACAGGTGGCCAAAAACTCTAGCAGGCACTCTTTGGGTTGGAAATGGACTGTTATCTCTTGAGGAAATCTCCCAGGGAGTGAGAGTTCCACTCTGGAGCTTCTAAGCACATAGTTAGATAAACTTGCCCTGCACAGAGTGTCCAGTGAAGAGGGGATTAAAAGGCCCTTGTAGGGCCAGGCGCAGTGGCTCACGCCTGTAATCACAGCACTTTGGGAGGCCAAGGCGGGTGGATCATAAGGTCAGGAGATCGAGACCATCCTGGCCAACATGGTGAAACCCCGTCTCTACTAAAAATACAAAAATTTAGCTGGGCGTGGTGGCGCACGTCTGTAGTCCCAGCTACTTGGGAGGCTGAGGCAGGAGAATTGCTCGAACCCAGGAGGTGGAGATTGGAGTGGGCTGAGATTGTGACACTCCGCTACAGCCTGGGGAACAGTGCAAGACTCTTCATCTAAAAAACAAAACAAAACAAAACAAAACAAAACAAAGGCACTTCTAAAGAGCAAGTAGAAAGTAGGGAAAAGGAGGGATGAGAAAAGAGAGAGAGAATAAACTATCTCTTAGAAAAAATGAGGGTACTCAGTTACATAGTAATTTTTTCCACAGGGAAACCTTTTTTTTTTTTTTTTTTTTTTTTTGAGATGGGGTCTGGGGTCTTGCTTTGTCACTCAGGCTGGAGTACAATGGTGCGATCTTGGCTCACTGCAACCTCTGCTTCCTGAGTTCAAGCAATTCTGTCTCAGCCTCCCAAGTAGCTGGGATTACAGGTGTATACTACCATGTCCAGCTAATTTTTTTATTTTTTAGTAGAGACGAGGTTTCACCATGTTGGCCAGGCTGGTCTCAAACTCCTGACCTCAGGTGATTTGTCTACCTCAGTCTCCCAAAGTGCTAGGATTTCAGGTGTGAGCCACCATGCCCAGCCCACGGAGAAGTTTCTACATGGAAGTTAGCTATAATGATAGGATATACAGGCTGCACTCTGATACTTGGAAGCATTAAGGGACATTCCTATTTGCCTGAAGAGAATTAGAATTTACTCTAAGTGGATCCCACAGTATGACCCTTGTATCTTCTTTTTTGTTAAAGAATGAAATCTGGATTTTATGTTCACTGATGTGACTAATAGTTTTTCTTCAAATAATAGCTCTAAGAGATTGAGGAGGTACAAACTATTCAGGAAATAGAAAAACTTGAAATCAACTAACTGAGAAAAGATATTGTTGAATTTGGTATATATCTAGACTAGCATTGTCCAATAAAATTTTCTGCAATGATGGAAATGTTTTATATCTATGTTGTTCAATGTAGCAACCACTAGCTACACGTGACTATTAAGAACTTGAAGTGTGGCTAGTGTAATTAAGGAAATGAATTTGTAATTTTATTTAATTTTACTTTATTTATTTATTTATTTTGAGACAGAGTTTCGCCCTTGTTACCCAGGCTGGAGTGCAATGGCACCATCTCGGCTCACCGCAACCTCTGCCTCCTGGGTTCAGGCAATTCTCCTGCCTCAGCCTCCTGAGTAGCTGGGATTACAGGCACACACCACCATGCCCAGCTAATTTTTTGTATTTTTAGTAGAGACAGGGTTTCACCATGTTGACCAGGATGGTCTCGATCTCTTGACCACGTGATCCACCCGCCTCGGCCTCCCAAAGTGCTGGGATTACAGGCGTGAGCCACCGCGTCCGGCCTAATTTTACTTTATTTAAATTTAAGTAGCCAATGAGGGTAGTGGCTACTTATAGGACAGCAAGATATAGACAATTTCTTGACCATCACAAAACCTTAGAGAGATTCACACCATCCCATTGTCATTTTTGCCTTTTTCTTTCAGGATGCTGACCTCAGTGGGTTACTTTGCTCTGTCTCTGGATGCTCCTAATTTACATGGAGATGCCTACCTGAACTGTTTCCTCTCTGCCTTGATTGAAGTTCCAGCTTACATTATAGCCTGGCTGCTACTGCGAACCCTGCCCAGGCGTTATATCATAGCTGCAGTACTGTTCTGGGGAGGAGGTGTGCTTCTCTTCATTCAACTGGTACCTGCAGGTAAGAAGTTAACCAAGATGAAGAGCTTACCAGAAAAGACCCACATATTGACTAGGCTGCTTCTGACTCACTGCTCCCTGTTTATTCAGCCTTTACATCATAAGCTATTCATAAGTCAATCGGACAGGTGATTGCTCACTACGAATGTTGTTTCCTGTGTTCAACAAACAGAAGAGACAGCCTTGGAGACGCAGAAAGCACCAAAGAGGAAGAGTAACTCTCCCAGTCATCCCCTTCACTAAAGACTCACCTAAAATCTCCCTTTGAGTCACAGTCATGATTCCTAATTTTTGGCTACTGTCAAACCTTTTCCCTGGGTGTATATTTAAGTATTACAGTGAGTAGAACATGTTGGTTCCAGGATACATTCAGTGGTTTTCTGGTCTTAATCTTTAAGTAGTTAAATAGTGCACAAAAGGATATATGCTTCCCTATTTCCCTTGTGTCTGACATTCTCATATTAAAATATCAATAAATTATTGATAGTAGGGCTGGGCGCGGTGGCTCACGCCTATAATCCCAGCACTTTGGGAGGCCGAGGTGGGTGGATCACGAGGTCAAGAGATTGAGACCATTCTGGTCAACATGGTGAAACCTCGTCTCTACTAAAAATACAAAAATTAGCTGGGCATGGTGGTACACACCTGTAGTCCCAGCTACTCGGGAGGCTGAGGCAGGAGAATTGCTTGAACCCAGGAGGCGGAGGTTGCGGTGAGCCGAGATGGTGCCATTGCACTC
>NW_016107391.1:9930735-9935606 GCF_001604975.1 Cebus imitator | reverse complement strand
CGCCATTGCACTCTAGCCTGGGTAACAAGAGCGAAACTCCGTCTCAAAAAAAAAAAAAAAAGATAGATAATAACAGGATAGAAAGGATTGGCCCTCCTCTTTGAAGATAAAACTTAACTATATTAACATGCTAATAGCTTACCATGAAATTTTGTTTGTTGTAACAAACAAAAGACAAGTGGACAAAGGTCACTGAATGCACTAATGACCTAGAATAACAGGAGAACAAAGTACAAAGCCACCCCTCACACTCCATCTTTGCTTGTGCCCAAGTATTAGGATATTTGAAGAGAAAAGGCTATTTGGGAATACATTTATGTTAATAAAAGCACTCCCACTGAAGCAAAAAGGATAATAAAAACAACTGAGATAAGAAAGTATCACTTCTAAAAGCACCCTTGTTTACACCAGGTCTCTTTTCCAGATTATTACTTCTTATCTATTGGTCTGGTCATGCTGGGAAAATTTGGGATCACCTCTGCTTTCTCCATGCTGTACGTCTTTACTGCGGAGCTCTACCCAACCCTGGTCAGGAACATGGCGGTGGGGGTCACATCCATGGCCTCCAGAGTGGGCAGCATCATTGCCCCCTACTTTGTTTACCTTGGTGAGCTGCATCTTGTCCATTTATCCTTCATTTAAATTAGCTTTCAATATAAAATATTTTCATTGTGAAAACTCCAAATAGCATAGAATGTTCTGGAAAAAAAGTACAAGTTCACCTCTCCTCTCCCAGGAGGAGCCCTAGAAAGCCAAAATGAACTGTTTGGTGAGTAGCCCTACAGACATTTTGTTTTGCACAACATCATGTATACATATTTTGCAATATCTATGAAATTTTTTAATGGCATGGACAAAGATGGAGCATGAGGGGTGGTGGCTATAAAATTTTTTGAACACACAAGCAGGCCAGGCATGGCGGCTCACACCTGTAATCCCAGCACTTTGGCAGGCAGATCACCTGAGATCAGGAGTTGGAGACCAGCCTGGCCAACATGGTGAAACCCCTACTAAGAATACAAAAATTAGCTGGGCATGGTGGCGGGTACCTGTAATCCCAGCTACTCGGGAGTCTGAGGCAGGAGAATTGCTTGAACCCAGGAGGTGGAAGCTGCAGTGAGCCAAGATCATGCCATTGCACTTCAGTCTAGGTAACAAGAGCAAAACTCCACCTCAAATAAATAAATTAAATAATATAAAAATAATAAACACACAAATAACATTATATACATTGAAACTTTCAAAACTTAACATTGTATTAGAATATCCTTCCAAATGGTTACATATTGCTCCTTTATGTTCTTTTAAAAATAAGTACATAGTTCTTCCAATACTGTATGTGTATACACATAATTTATTTAACTGCGCTCCAACATGCAGGTCATTTCCAGGTTTTTGTTACTACAAAGAACATTACAACAAACATTCTCCTATGCTCCTACACCCTTTGTGAATTTACTTACGTATATTTGGATTCACAGATAGATTCATAAAAGTAAAATTCCTGGAGCAAAAGTGCCGTTAAAAAATTTCATAGATATCGCCAGATTGAACTCTAAATATTGTATGAAATTACAATCTAATTATTAATAGGTAGGAGTGGTTGCTTCTAATAATTTCACCAACAATAAAGATTACCTAATTCTTTTTTTTTTTTTTTTTTTTAGACAGGGTCTCACTCTGGAGTATAGTGATGTGATCCTAGATCCCAGCTCACTGCAGCCTCAATCTCCCAGGTTCAAGAGATCCTCCCACCTCAGCCTCCCAAGTAGCTGGGACTATAGGCATGCACACCACTAAGCCCAGCTAATTTTTTTTGGTAGAGACAGTATTTTGCCATGTTGCCTAGGCTGGTTTCAAATTCCTGGGCTCAAGTGATTCACCTGCTTCAACCTCCCAAAGTACTGGGATTACAGGCATGAGCCACAGCACCTGGCCTACCTAATTTTTTTTATCATTGGTTATCTGTTATGTAAAAAATGGATATCATCACTTTCATTCCTATTTAATTATGAATGAGGTTAAGCATATTTTTGTGCATTTATTAGCCATTCTATTTATCTGTCAGTGAACTGACTGCTCATGTTCTTTGCCCCTCCCCCACTTTTTTTTTGAGACTGAGTCTCGCTCTGTCATCCAGGCTGGAGTGCAGTAGTGCAATCTCAACTCACTGCAACCTCCGCCACCCAGGTTCAAGCAGTTCTCCTGTCTCAACTTCCCTAGAAGCTGGGACTATGGGCGCATGCCACCAAGCCCAGCTAAATTTGTTTTTGTGTTTTTAGTAGAGAGGGGTTTCACCATATTGGTCAGGCTGGTCTTGAACTCCTGACTTCAAGTGATCCATCTGCCTTGGCCTTTTACAGACGTGGGCCACTGCACCCAGCCTTCTTTGCCCATTCTTTAATGGTATATTCATCTTTTTCATTTTATTTATACCAGCTCTTTGCAATGGAAGAAATTAGCCCTTTGTACATATGTTGCAAATATTTTTTATAGTTTACCATTTGCATCTTGACTTTATGGTATCTTTGTAATGAAGACAATTTTAGTTTTAGTATACTCAAAGGTGTCAATCTGAAATGACACGATAGAGGTGCTTCAGTAGCATGTTTAAGGTCAGGTAGGATCTGACGCTCCATGCCTGATTCTCATTAAGGACTCCACTGGTAAGAAATGTAGACACACCTCATCAATTGCTCAATTGGTTACCTACTGGTACACACAGGCGCATACACACACACACACACACACACACACACGCACTTGAAAATATATATGAATTCCTAAGAAAGGTATAATCCAAATCCTTACAGAGAAAGAGAAACATTTTCCTAACTTAAACATATTCTGCACAGTTGCCCTGAGCCACACCTGAGACAGCAGATTATACAGAGTGGTGTTATTTTTCCCTTTGTCCTTCCCTGTACTTTCAAACCATGCTCAGACAGTCCAGTGGTCAGACACCAGTACATAAGACAGGAAGTCCAAGAGCCTTCTACTCTTCAGTCGCTACTTCTGTTAGTGACACAGAGGCCTCAGAAAAGCTTCAAGAACAATATTTTCCTTTTGTTTTGGGTCAAATGAAATCCATGGGTGTGCTGCTCCTCTATAAGCTCTGTATGTATACAGAGGCATAGCAAGATGAGGATCTGTTGTTCTCCAGAGTGAGTAAAGCTTCATAAAGAAGAGATTACATATTAACCCAAGACATGTAAATGCTGCAAAAAGAAGCCAAATCCAGGCACATAGTGCCTTTGCAGAAAGTGCCTGATATTTATTATTTACTGATTTAATCTGGAGTGAACATAATACTTAGATTTTTTTTTTTTTTTTTTTTTTGAGTCTCATAGCTCTGCGGACCTAACTTTCCACTGCATCCTACTAGTTTGGGCAAAAGCAGAGATCACACCAGACTTATCATGGCCAAAACCTATCCCTGAAACATCCTGGTTAACCTCCTTCTCCTTGATGTCTTCCTAACCTCCATTTCCAATTACCTCCACCTTAAGAAGAGAACTCTGGTAGGCAAAGAACCTCCAAAGGAATATCTGTCACACATGACTGAGTAGTAGCTTAGAGGATACCAGTTGACAGGAAAGAATGAAAAACCTTATGATAATGCAAAAGCATTACAGAAATGCACAATGTCATCTGCCAAAAAGAAACGGATATTTTGCTTACTTTTTTCTTTGAAAATGTTCAGATTTAAAACCACTCTCATACTGTTCCCCACCTTCACAAAATGATGCTCAAGAGTGCCCAGAGAGTCCTCATATTTTGTTGATGTTCTTATGTCCCATGCTTTATAGGTGCTTACAACAGAATGCTGCCCTACATCCTCATGGGTAGTCTGACTGTCCTGATTGGAATCATTACCCTTCTTTTCCCTGAAAGTTTGGGAACGACTCTTCCAGAAACCTTAGAGCAGATGCAAAAAGTAAAATGGTAAGTAGAACTTAACAAAATGATACCAAAATGAGTTAAGGAGAATAAGCATGGAAGAATAGCTAGGAAGGTTCTGAAAGAGAACAGTAATAAGTAGAGACTAGCTCTATCAGATAATAAAGCATATTAGTGGCCAGGCATGGTGGCTCACACTTGTAATCCCAACACTTTGGGAGACTGAGGCAGGTGAATCACCTGTGGTCAGGAGTTTGAGACCAACCTGGCCAACATAGTGAAACCCCATCTCTACTAAAAATACAAAAAATTAGCTGGGCATGATGGCAGGCACATGTAATCCCAGCTACTCAGGTGGCTGAGGCAGGAGAATCACTTAAACCTAGGAGGCAGGGGTTGCAGTGAGCCAAGATCGCACCACTGCACTCCAGCCTGGGCAACAAGAGTGAAAATCATCTCAAAAAATAATAATAATAAATAAAGCATACTGTTGAGCAATAGTAATTAAAACAGTGTAATAATGGTATAGGAATAGAAACCAATGGAAAAGGATAGAGTTCAGGATAAAACCCAAGAAAATATAAAAATTCGGTATGTAATCAAAAGTAGCAAAGTCAAGGGGGAAAAGTTAATTAAGTAAAAGGTATTAGAACATTCAACTAGACATTCTGAATAAATAAAAAAACTGGATCTTAAAAAAAAAAATGTATTGGCTGGGCACAGTGGTTCACGCCTATAATCCTAGCACTTAGGGAGGCTAAGGCAGGCAAATTGCTTGAGGTCAGGGGTTCAAGCCCAGCCTGGCCAACATGGTGAAATCTTGTCTCTACTAAAAATAAAAAAATTGGCCAAGTGTGGTGACATACCCCTGTAATCGATCAAGAGATCGAGACCATCCTGGTCAACATGGTGAAACCCCGTCTCTACTAAAAATACAAAAAATTAGCTGGGCATGGTGGCGCGTGCCTGTA
>NW_016107391.1:9925546-9930563 GCF_001604975.1 Cebus imitator | reverse complement strand
AAAGAAAAAGAAGAAAAATGCATCAAGATAAAATCCAGACAGTTAAAAAATTTAGGCCTAAAAATGTAAAATCATAAATGTACCAGGAGAAAACAAATATGTGTATAAACTTAGAGAAGATCTTTCTGAGCATAACATAAAATTAAAGAGCCATAAAGGAAAAGATTGATATATCTGATCGTACATTTTTTTAAATTATTGGCAAGGCAAAAGAAACCACCCACAAAGACAAAAGTCAATAAGCCAGGAGAAAATATTTGTTACACAAAATCTAGACATAAGGCTAATATACCTAATATACAAAAAGCTCATAGTAATCAGTGAGAAAAAGACAAACAATTCAGTAGGAAAACTAGCAAAGGACAAGAACAGACAGTTTGCAGAACAATGTCCAATATACACATTAAAAAAAGAATTTGTCCACACTAATAAGGAAATACAAAAATAAAACAATTCAAAATCTTTTTTTTGGCCTATGAGATTGTGCAAGGGTTTTTCTTCTTGACACAAACCAATTCTGACACCTATTGAGTGTCCTACGATTCAGTTCAATTTTGACAATACCTGAAGTTAGCATCAGACTCCGTAGGTATAAAGACAGTCCCACTGCCTCACTTCAGTCACCACTCATAAATGTCAAGTCCCCAGTTACCCACATTTCTCTCTGACTTTGCTGCAAAGTCTGGGCTTCCAATTCCCCTCCTCCGGTTTGATAATTTGCTAGAATGATTCATAGCACTCAGGAGAACACTGACCATTCGTGGTTTCTTATAAAGGATACGAATGAGCAGCCAGATGAAGAGGTACATAGGGAGAGGTCTGGAAAGGTCCTGAGTGCAGAGCTTCTGTCCCTGTGGAGTTAAGGTGCACTGCCCTCCTGGCACATGGATGTGGTCACCAACATGGAAGCTCTCCAAACCCCATCATTTAGAGATTTTCATGGAGGTTTAGTCACCTTGGCATCAGGATTATTGAGTCTATCCCCAGTCCCTCTCCTCTCCCCAGAGGTTAGGAGGAGGGTGGAGCTGAAAGTTCCAGGTTTCTAATCAAGGCTTAGTCTTCTGGTAACCAGCCCCCACCCTGAAGCTCTCTAAGGGCCCTGGCAAGGGCTGCCTCATTAGAACAAAAGAAGCTCTTATCACCTGCTATCACTCTGGAAATTATAAGAGATTCCAGAGACAAAGACCAGTATCTTTTTTGTGACACTACAGCAAACATTTAAAAGATTAGTGGTATTGTAGGAGAAGTTTAGAGTTTTGAGTAACACTGCCTAGCTTTAAATCCCAAATCTACTGCAAAAATCTAGGCATATCACTTAATATTCACTAAGCCTCAGTATTCCCCTCTGTTATATGGAGATATTTCATATGGCTATTTTGAGGTTATAAAAGATAAAGTGTTCTCAGTGCTGGGCCTTGATAAACATAAGCCTGCATGTGAATTAATTCTGATCCCTGACAGAACATTTACAGCCCAAAGTGCCCATTTTTGATAAGTTGTTTTCTTCTAATGATAGAACTATTTCAGTATCAACTTTAATTGCCAAGAATTTCATGCCTCCCTCTATCCTTTACTTGGGAAAACTGTGAAAGAGTTTAAATTTTGGCTTTTATGCTTAATTAAGAAAGTGGCTTCAGATGTTTAAAAGCATAAAATACTATATCTACACTATGAGGGTCTCATTTGAGTTCAAATAATTGTTCATTAATTGGAGAAATATTTTTCAATATCAGTTTGCAGCATTTTGTGGAGGAAAGTCTTGAATATTTAATTTTCTTTAGCATCTATTTTATTTTCAGGTTCAGATCTGGGAAAAAAACGAGAGACTCAATGGAGATAGAAGAAAATCCCAAGGTTCTCATAACTGCATTCTGATAAAATATCTACCCCATTTGGTAAATTAAAAACAGATAAGTAAGACCCTGTGGAGAAATCCGTCATTCCCACTGAAGTGGACTGACTGTTAACAATTGACATGAAAATGGACCTTGCTATCAAGAAGTGCTCCTCATATAATAAACTCTGGATGATTCTTCAGATAATGTCCTTGCTTTACAAACCAACCGTTTCTAGAGAGCCTCCTTACTCATTAATCTGATGAAATGGATTGGTAAGCTATCTTGAAAACATGTTAGTCAAGGACTAGTAAAATACATATAAAGATTAACACTCGTTTCCAATCATACAAACACTATCCAAATAAAAATGTCATTGTATTAACACAAATATTAGACAACAATGTGTGTGTGTTTGTGTGTACATGTGGAAGTGAACCAGCACATTTAAAACAAACCATTTTTATCCTCTACTGTCACACTCAAGCCAGAATACTTCTGTTATGAGATGTGTTAGGGGGCAGGGGGAGGGTTCCTCACACACCAAGCAATTCTCCAGCAGATACCAATGGGGTGTTCTATAATGGAATTCAGCTCTGACCCTATCTGTGGGGAGATAGTGTCAGATCCCACATGTTGCGTGCTCCATCCCTCTTCAGATGCCATTCGAGCGTCCAAGCCATACGCACTTCTGACCTACCAGCTATAAACCAGGGTTTCCACAGCCCCCTTCTTGGGTTCAATTAATTTGCTAGAAAGGCTCATGAAACTCAGCCAAACCTTTACATTTGTCATTTTATTATAAAGAATACAGATGAACAGCCAGATGAAGCAGCATGTAGGGCCAGGTCTGGAAGGATCCCAAGCACAAGAGCTTCTGTCCCAGTGAAACTGGCGGGAGGGGTGCAGTGCCCTCCCAGCTTGTGGATGCATTTACTGGAAGCTCCTCAAATCTTGTTGTTCAATAGTTTTTAGAGAGCTTGATCTCCAGCACCTTCCTCCACCCAGAGGTCAGTGGATAGAGCTGAAAGTTCCAAACCTCTAATCCTCAAATGCCCTGGTCTTTCTGGTGACTAGCCCCATCATAAGAATATATGTAGGGCCCCACATTAAGTAACCTCATTAGCATAAACTCAGGAGTTATCGAAAGGGCTCATTATGACTAATGAGATACTCCTACCACTCAGGAAATTCTAGAGGTTTGGGGAACTCTATGACAAGAAATGAGACAAAGACCAAGTATACATATTTCATATTATACCACAATGGCAGATATTAACTGTATTTTAGCCTGGCTCATCTGGCCTATCTGCCTGCAAGAAGGCAGCAAGGCAGCTCCTAGCTATAGTTTCAGCAGCTACACCTCACAACCCCTACACCATTAAATGGTCCCCATTTATTGTGCTTTTGTTGAGCACATAACTAAACCTCCTGTTTCCTAAAACTGGCTTAAGATATATTTTGCTGGTGAATACAAAATCAGAAAAACTGCACAAACAGATTGGTAGAGATAAGTTACGTGCCGCATAGCCAAGAGGGGTGCACACCGAGGAAAAAATCGTCAAAGCTGACAATCTGGAAAGCCTTCAAAACCGTTCTTTTCGCCAGGCGTGGTGGCTCACGCCTGTAATCCCAGCACTTTGGGAGGCTGAGGCGGGTGGATCACGATGTCAAGAGATCGAGACCATCCTGGTCAACATGGTGAAAACCCGTCTCTACTAAAAATACAAAAAATTAGCTGGGCATGGTGGCGCGTGCCTGTAATCCCAGCTACTCAGGAGGCTGAGGCAGGAGAATTGCCTGAATCCAGGAGGCGGAGGTTGCGGTGAGCCGAGATCGCGCCATTGCACTCTAGCCTGGGTAACAAGAGCGAAACCCTGTCTCAAAAAAAAAAAAAAAAAAAAAAAAAAAAAACCCCCCTTAAAAAAAAAAAAAAAAAAAAAAAAAAAAACCGTTCTTTTCCTAAGCATAGTATTCAGCCGTGTCCTCTTTAACCCATATGTATCAGGTCACCAGTATTGGAACCTCAATGCCACAAATAAGCAGCATGAAAGATAAAGCCATTAATGCAGGGGTATCCAATCTTTTGGCTTGCCTGGGTCACACTGGAAGAAGAATTGTTGTAGGCCACACATAGAATATACTAACAATACAATAGCTGATGAGCTAAGAAAAAGAAAATCACAGAAAAAAATCTCAATTTTTTTAAAAGTTTACAAAATTGTGTTGAGCTGCATGTAAAGCCGTCCCGGGCTGCAGGCGGGACAAGTTTGCACTAATAGGTTAGCATATTACATAAGATAAGCTCAGAAAATAAATGTCAGCTATGTGTCTCACTGTGTATTAGGCATGCTGAGATGATAACATAACAAGAAGTTGCTCCTGGAGACTTGGGGCAGCATGCTTTCATTGAAAGTGGCGTCTCTTTCAATTAAAGTGACAAGCTACTCACCCTTTAACATATCCCACACTGCCACACCTGTGTACAAATAGGGAGCCACCAGTTTTTGATATGCTGCTTGGTGGTATCACCTTCTAAAAATAATTATTCTCAAATGCAAATTCATATGATGTTATATTCCAAAGGACCTGTTTACATAACATCTTGAATAACTGTCATTATTTCAAGATTCTTATCTTGAACTTTTCTGATTAACTCATAAGTTACCTAGAAATAATTTTAATATGCAACATATAAAACCTAAGTGAATAAATTATTTCATTGTATTGAGATTTGACTGGAGATTTACCATGTTCCTGAATGAGAAGAATGGATGTTGTAAACTTGCCATTCTGACCAAATTAACTGATAGTCCTAATATAATTAAAATTAATATTTTAAGAAATTAAAAAATAGTTATAAACAGCATCTGAAAGAACAAATATGTAGGCAGTATGTTTAAGAAACTTTTGGCCGGGTGCAGTGGCTCACCCCTGTAATTCTAGCACTTTGGGAGGCCAAGGGGGGCAGATCACGAGGTCAGGAGATTGAGACCATCTTGGCCAACATGGTGAAACCCCGTCTCTACTAAACTACAAATAATTAACCAGGTGTGGTGGTGTGTGCCTGTAGTCCCAGCTACTCAGGAGGCTAAGGCAGGGGAATCGCCTAAACCCAGGAAGCAGAGGTTGCAGTGAGCCAAGATTGTACCACTGCACTCTAGCCTGGCAACAGAGCAAGA
>NW_016107391.1:9921037-9924876 GCF_001604975.1 Cebus imitator | reverse complement strand
TAAAATACAGCCAAGAGTAAATAAATCAAAAGCTAGAAGAAAATATAGGTGAAATTTAATTTTAAGGTGAATAGGAAATTGAAGATACATAGATTTTACTATAAACTTTTAAAGTATTCTGTACAACAGAATATCTTAAAATTAACACAAGATGGAAAAACATTATCAAAAACATATTGGACAAAATTACCATCCTTTCCACATATGCATCAATTTTTTTAAATGCCCACTAATACTCCAGTTAAAGCAAATAGGGCTAAGTACATAGCCTTTGGAGACAAGTGTCCTGTACCTGATGCTGAGTCTGTCACTTTTCAATCAACTGTGTGACCTTGAGCAAGTTATAGTCTTCCCTAAAATTAAGCTTTTCCATCTGTAAAGAGGGATGATAACAGTTCCATTTGGGTGGGAATTACACGAGAGAATGCATGCTGTGTTTAGCTCCATACCTGGCAAAGATGTCCACATTTTCTCTATCTCTCACCTTACTCATGTCCTTACTCTCCTTCTTGGACAGCTTAAATTCCCTGCTTAATCATCACAATCAACTTTCATGTCCCTTTCTTATCTGCCTTGATTTTGGGGGAAACTATAAAGCTGGTTAAATCTAACCTCCCTCCTACTTCTCGTTGGCACCTGCATAGCCAAATGCAGCTGGAAAATATATTCCAGCTGACTGGTTTCACTTTAAACTGACCATCAGTGACTTCAAGAGGATCCTAATTGCCCTGGTTCATTCTCTATCCTGGAGGACCTTCTTTCTCTTCAGAAATCTATCATTTCCTTTCCCATGCTCACCCTCAGCTGTGCCTTGGCTTCCTACTTCACTTAGAAAATAGAAGCGGTGGAGAGAACCTCTACAAGCACCATAATCCACCAGCCTAACTCCATCTGTACCCACACACTCTGTCTTTTCTCCTGTTCCTTGAGATGAACGGTCTCTCCTCCCCACTGGAGTGCAGTGGCATGATCGTGGCTCATTGCAACCTCTGCCTCCCAGGTTCAAGTGATTCTTGTGCCTCAGCCTCCCAAGTAGCTAGGATTAGAGGCATGCACCACCACACACAGCTAATTTTTGTATTTTTAGTACAGACAGGATTTTTCCATGTTGGTCAGGCGAGTACTGAACTCCTGGGCTCAAGTGATTGGCCTGCCTCAGCTTCCCAAAGTGCCGGGATTACAGGTGTGAGCCACCACCACGCTCAGCCCTAGCCTTATACCCACCCCACCCATACTCCCTTACCAACTCAAAGATGTTGCTCCATCAATTCTCCTGACTCCTCCATCATAAATCTTTTCCCTCTCTACTGGTTCTTTCCCATTCAGTAAGCAAACAGGCTGTAAAAGCTCTCTCTTGACTCAGTTTCTGTCTTCAGCTCCTGCCCCATTTCTCCCTGTCCCTTAACAGCCAAAGTCTTCAGAAGATTGCTATATCAACTTGTTACTTCCGACTTTTTTCTTCTAATTTTCACTTGGCCCCACTACAATTGAGCTTTAGCCCTCACCTTTCATCAGAGCATCTCTATCAAGGTCCCCAGTGACCTGCATGCTGCTGAGTTCAACAGTCAATTCATAGTCCTTCTCTTACCTGACCTCTTCAAGACATCTATCTGACAAACTCATTTCTCTTTTATCCTTGAACTGCTTTCTACAACATGACACTTGCGCCGGGCATGGTGGCATGTGCCTGTATTCCCAGCTAGTTGGGAGGCTGAGGCAGGAAAATCAGTTGAATCCAGAAGGCAGAGGTTGTAGAGAGCGGAGACTGTGCCACTGCACTCCAGCCTGGGTGACAGAGTGAGACTACGTATCAAAAACAACAACAAAATGACACTTGCTTGATTTTCCTCTTACCTTGTTGGCTGCTCCTTTACCATATAGTGCTCTGGTTTTTCTTCATCTCCACTACTGCCTACAATTGGAGTGCTCAGAAATTAGTCTTCGGTCTTCTTCCTTTTTAAAAAATCCAGTTTCATGGTTTAAATATCATCTCTGGCCGGGCGCGGTGGCTCAAGCCTGTAATCCCAGCACTTTGGGAGGCCGAGGCGGGTGGATCACGAGATCAAGAGATCGAGACCATCCTGGTCAACATGGTGAAACCCCGTCTCTACTAAAAATACAAAAAATTAGCTGGGCATGGTGGCGCGTGCCTGTAATCCCAGCTACTCAGGAGGCTGAGGCAGGAGAATTGCCTGAACCCAGGAGACGAAGGTTGCGGTGAGCCGAGATCGCGCCATTGCACTCCAGCCTGGGTAACAAGAGCGAAACTCCGTCTCAAAAAAAAAAAAAAAAAAATATCATCTCTGCATTGAAGATCACCAATATATAAAGAGAACTGAACTCCAGGCTTGCATAGTAAATGCCCACTTGATACCCTCACTTGGATATATAGTAGGTGTCTCAAACATAGCATGTCTAAATTTTAACATGTGCTCCTAATTATGTCCCAAATCTGCTCTTCCTGAAGTCTTCCTCCTCTCAGTAAATGGAAACTTCATTTTCCTGGCTGCTCTTCCTCTCGTACTCCACATCCAGTCTGTGAATAAAGTCTTTTGCCATAATTTCAGCATATGTAGAATCCAGTTTCTTGACTGTATCCTGTTAGCCCCCAGCCAATCCCTCGTCATTAAGGCTGCTCCTATGCCCCTTCAATCTACTCTCAGCATAGTAGTTCAGGGCTATCTCAGTTACATCATGTTACTTTTCTGCTCAAAACCTTCCAATTGCTTCCCATCTCAATCAGATTTTTTTAAAGCCCAAGTCCTTACAATGGTCTATAAGTCGAATGATTACACATCAGAGTTTGTCCAGGACAGTCATGGCTTCTCTCCATTGACCTAGTGTTAACCCTCACTTCCACCTTTCATTCCAGAAGTTTCCCAATTGGGATGACAAATTATACATGATGACAACCTACAGGTCACATTTGACAGTTTACTTTAAAAGTAAACAGGTGGCTGGGCATAGTGGCTCACATCTGTAATCCCAGCACTTTGGGAGGCTGAGGTGGGCAGATCACCTGAGATCAGGAGTTTGAGACCAGCCTGGCTAACATGGCGAAACCTCATTTCTACTAAAAACAAAAAAATCAGCCAGGCGTGGTGGCACATGCCTGTGATCGCAGCTACTCAGGAGGCTGAGGCAGGAGGATCGCTTGAACCCAGGAGGCAGAGGTTGCAGTGAGCCAAGATCACACCATTGCATACCAGCTTAGGCAACAAGAGTAAAACTCTGTCTCAAAAAATAAAAATAAAAGTAAACAGGCTTCTAAATTAACCCACCTTGGGAAGGTCTAGTGATTCATGGTGACACCTTGTCCCTGAGTAAGGAATCTTATGAGTTTCTCAAATTATTGATGTACTGATCAATGCACAACCCAGGTACACCGATTTATCTCTGAGTCATAACATTTTACTGATTGTCTTGCATGTAGACATTTCAGCCTGTATGTTGCAATCGGTAGCCAATTATTGTAACCTTTGTATTATACCTTCCAATGAAAATGGACAACTCTTATATGAAGAGTCCCCCTCCTTTCTTCTAACTTTCCTGTAAAAGCCTTCCAACTTGTAACAGACTCCAGAACACTCTTAACTTTGTTGTTGTGTTTTCCTGGGTTTGTCCTCACATTTGGCGTCCAATAAACTTTTATCAAATAATTTCTGCCTCAGCAGCCTTAATTTCATTTGACAGTCACCCAGTTTATGGGGCCCTACTCTAATCTTCATGCCCTCCTTTAGCTCACTGACTTCATCTCTTATTACTCTCTCCATTGCTTTCTTCATTAAGACTACCCAGGCCTTGCTATTCTTTGAACATACTAGCCATGCTTCTCTATT
>NW_016107391.1:9918647-9921027 GCF_001604975.1 Cebus imitator | reverse complement strand
TAATGACCTAATAACTAGCATTAACTTTATATGCCCCCATGGCTGCCTGTTTATCTCTACACTTTTTCCCATACCTTTTTATTGCCTCACAAATTTCCTTCTTTCAAGGAATGCTCTTTCCAGCTACTGACATAGCTTGCTTTCTTACTTCCTTCATGTCTTGGCCCAAATGTCATATTCTTAATAAATCCTTATCTGATTACACGATTTAAAATTGTATCCTCTTCTCTCTCTGAACTAACTTTATGCACCCCTGCTTCATTTTTCTCCATGGGACTTATCACTCTCTGACATCCTGACTAATTCACTTCTTTGTTGCATTTATTGTCCTTCCTCCACTAGACTGTAAGTTCCATAAGGAGCATTTCTGTATTCCCAGAAGTTAGAACAGTGCTTGATTGCTCAAATGGTTGTAACCAGAATGCTGATGGTGATATGGAAAGTGAAGGCGTGGCTGAAGAGGTCTCAGATGGAAATGAGGAACTTAGAAGTAGAGCAAAGGTCACCCTCATTATGCCCTAGCAAAGAACTTGGCTGCCTTTTGTTCATGCTCTAGGGATCTGTGGAAGTTTGAACTTCACAGTGACAACCTAGGGTATCTGGCAGAGGAAATTTCTAAGCAGTAAAGTGTTCAAGAAGTGGCAGGGCTGCATCTAACAGCCTAACTCAGATGTCAGAAGACAGAAATGACTTAAAGTTAGAAGTTATATTTAAAGGGGAAGCAGAGTGTAAAAGTTTAGAAAATTTGCAGCTTGGCCATGTGACAGAGAAAGAAGAAGCATTTTCTGTAGAGTAATTCAAGCAGGCTGTGGAACAACCACTTGCTAGAGAAATTTGAATAACTAAAAGAGAGGCAGGTACTAATAGCTAAAACAATGGGAAAAAGGCCTTGAAAGCATTTCAGAGATCTAAGGGGCAGCCTTGCCATCAGGCCCAGAGACCTAGGAGGGATGGTTTTGTGGGCCAGGCCTAGGGCCCGACTGCTCTTCACAGCCTCTTTGGGACAGTGCTCTCTGTATCCAGTCTGTTCCAGCTCCAGCTGTGGCTCAAGAGGCTCCAGGTACAGCTCAGACTGCATGCTTTGGTGGCTTCCATGTGGTGTTAAGCCTGCAGGCATAAGAGTGAAGGAGGCTTGACAGCCTCTACCTAGACTTCAGAGGATGTATGGGAAAGCCAGGATGGCCAGGCAAAAGCCTGCTGCAGGGGTAGAACCCTCACAGAGAACGTCTACTGGCAGTTTGGAGGGGAAATGTGGGGTTAGAGGCCCTACACAGCCTCCACTGGGGACCTGCCTGGTGGAGCTATGAGAAGGGGGTCACCACCCTCCAGACCTGAGAATGGCAGAGCCACTGGCAGCTTGCACCTGTGCCTGGAAAAGCCACAGGCACTCAACTCCAGCCCTTAAGAGTAGCTGTGGGGGCTGTACTATGCAAACTACAGGGGTGGAGATTCCCAAGGCATCGGGAGCCCACTCCTTCCACCAGTGGGCCCTGGATATGGAACATGGAGTCAAAGGAGATTACTTTGGAGCTTTGCAATTTAATAACTGCCCTGCTGAGTTTTGAATTTGCATGAGGCTTGTAGCCCTTTCTTTTAGCCAATTTCTACCTTTTAGAATGGGCATGTTTACCCAATGCCTATAGCCCCATTGTAATTTGGAAGTAAATAGCTTGTTTTTGATTTTTATAGGCTCATAGGTGGAAGAGACTTGCCTTGTCTCAGGTGAGACTTTGAATTTTGGGCTTCTGAGTTAACATTAGAATGAGTTAAGACTTTGGGGAATTCTTGGGAAGGCATGATTGTATTTTGCAATGTGAGAAGAACATGAGATTTCGGAGGGCCAGGGGTAAAATGATATTGTCTGGATATTTATCCACATCCAAATCTCATGTTGAAATGTAATCTCCAATGTTCGAGGTGGAACTTGGTGGGAGGTGTTTGAGTCATGGGGGCAGATCCCTCATGGCTTGGAGCTGTCCCCACCATAGTAAGTGAGTTCTTGAGAAATCTGGTTGTTTAAGGGTGTGGCACCCCCTCTTCCCCTCTCTCTTGCTCCTGTCTTTGCCATGTGACATATCTGCTCCCACTTCACTTTCCAACATGAGGAAAAGCTCCCTGAGGCCTCCCTAGAAGCTGAGCAGATGCCTAGTGCCACACTTCCTATACAGCCTGTGAAACCATGAGTCAATTAAACCTCTTTTCTTAATAAATTACACAGTCTCAGGTATTTCTTTACAGTAATGCAAGAATGGCCTAATACACTCTGCCTCTAAAAAAATTAAAAATTAAGGCCGGGCGCGGTGGCTCAAGCCTGTAATCCCAGCACTTTGGGAGGCCGTGGCAGGTGGATCACGAGGTCAAGAGATCGAGACCATCCTGG
>NW_016107391.1:9906143-9915977 GCF_001604975.1 Cebus imitator | reverse complement strand
ATGTTGCCCAGGCTGGAGTGCAGTGGCTATTCACAGGTGCGATCCCACTACTGATCAGCACGGGAGTTTTGACCTGCTCCGTTTCCGACCTGGGCTGGTTCACCCCCCTTAGGCAACCTGGTGGTCCCCCACTCCCGGGAGGCCACCATATTGATGCCAAACTTAGTGCGGACACCCGCACTTAGTTATCGGCATAGTGCACTAGAGCCCAGAACTCCTGGGCTCAAGCGATCCCTCCACCTCAGCCTCGTGGGTAGCTGGGACTACAAGCATGTACCACCACGCCCAGCCAAACAACTCTCTTCTTTCAAGGACATCCCTGGTTGTTCTCTCCATCTCCTTTCCTTGATAGAGACCTGGCTTCCTTCTTAGCACCCCACTTGCCTCTTGGTTCTCTCTCTCAAATGGAGGCTTTTTGCATCACCCATGATCTTGAAAGCTAAGAGCTGAGCAAGCTCTCTGCATTCTCCCTGCTTCCCACTGCCATTTCTAAATCATAACTCCTTCACCTTCACATACTTAAAAGGCCTGCTTAGGTTTGTGCTGTGCCCTCCTGGTTGCTGTTACTAACATCTGCCTGGTTGGTTATCCACATTTCATGAGCTCCCTAAAACTCAGATCAAGGTGCTGGTGACTTTTGTGCCCAGGAAGATGAGTAGTACTACACTGAAGAAGGAGACCCAGGCATCTAGGATCCCTCCCCCTTAACTTCCACACTGCATTTCAATAGAAGAAAAGGCTGGCAGACTGGCACCTCCTAAATCACCTTCCTGTAAATAGCAGGCATGGTGTGGGGGAATCTCTCCGAAAGATACATTGTTTTTACTTAAACAAGATCAAAACCCCAAGACCCTTTCATATGTGATTTCTAAAACTGTAAACCCAAAACCCTTTCATATGTGATTTCTAAAACTGTAAACCCAAAACCCTTTCACTTGTAATTTCTAAGGCTGTAAATCTAAGATTCTTTCATGTGTAATATCTAGAGTGTAAGCCTATATAAAGGCAGAGCTTCTCTTTGTTCCAGGAGCTTGGTTGTTTAGACAAATTGTCACCTGGCTCCCAGCTGTAATAATAATAACACCTCTTCTATCCCAGGTCGGTGTTTAAGAGGTCTGTTTCTTGCAGCCACTCCTGCTTCAACGCCTTAGCCTCAGAGTACTTGACCTTCACCTATACTTCACAGTCTTGCTGCTGAGGACACACCCTGGGCCCCTGATCAATCACAACAGCTCCATCTCACTTTATGATCTTTTGTTTTCCTCCCAACCCTTCAGCTCTCACCTGATATCATTTCCTTTCCCTTCCACTTTATACCTTGTGATCCCTTCAGTCCATTCACACTCTTGCCACTACCCCAGTCCTTTTGTTTACCAGTTTTGCAAAGTCTAAGCTCATAATAAGTCAAACCATTTTACTCTTCACTCTCAATCCAGGATGCTGACTTAAGACACAGGAAAGAAAGGAGGCTGCTGATTAGCTGGGCATGGTGGCAGGCTCCTGTAATCCCAGCTACTTGGGAGGCTGAGGCAGGAGAATCACTTGAACGTGGGAGGCAGAGGTTGTAGTGAGCTGAGATCACACCACTGCACTCTATCCTGGGTGACAGAGTGAGCTTGCATCTGTGGGTTCAGTCTAGTCTGGTGTGAGGAAACGTGGATTGAGAGAGTAACAAGTGGGCTGATGGTCCAATTGTGATTGGAAATGTAAATGTGTAGAAACATCAACTCACATCTTGTGTGGTTTCCTCCAGTGACCCAGGGTAGTAGTGCAGTGACCAAATGGGTGGATTTGGGGCCTTGCAGTTCGGGTGAACAGAATGACAAGACAATGCAGGAACTGAAGCAAAGGACCACAGTAGTATCTAAACTGAAGAGGAAAGTGAGTAAAAGCATAACTTTTGTTGGGCCTAATATGTATACTGTGTCCATCTACCTTCTTTTTCTTTATTTGGGGTATACGACAACCTGGCACAGTGTTAATAAGACCCAGAGTATTCAGAAGAGAATGCAAGTCAGGCTAACAAAGGTGGCAAGAATAGCACCATCTCTCCTGGACCATTCATCACACACAGATGTGACTGTGGTGACATCTAAAATGATCTAATGCAGCCAGTTGATAAGGGCTCAGGGCTAGATTTCATCTTTCAGAGTAATGGGATGTAGCATCAGTAATTGAGAGTGCAGGCTTGGAGGCAGGGGGCTACATTCCGAGAACTCCAGGGGATTTCTGAAACCTCAGATAGTACTGAACACAATATATACTAGGTTTTTCTCCTATACATACAAACCTATGATAAAATTTAATTTATAAATTACACAGAGTAAGAGATTAATAAAAATACCTAACAATAAAATAGAATGATTATAACAATATACTATAATAAAAGTCATGCAAATGTCTGTGTCTCTCTCTCAAAATATTTTAATGTACTTACTCACCTATTTGGTTTACCCAGTTGGCTGTAACTGCAGAAAACAAAACTGTGGATAAAGGGATGTTAGGGCTTTCCAAAGAAACCCAACTAATAGGATTGTAAATATAGGTAAAGATCAATAGGAGGAGATTTACTATGTAAACTGGCTCATGTGATTACAGAGGCTAAGAAGTCCCATGACATGCTATCTGCAAGCTGAAGAACCAGGAAAGGTGATGCTGTAATTCAGTCCAAGTCTGAAGGACTGAGGGGAACAGGGTAAGGTGTAAGTCCTAGAGTCAGAAAGTCCAAGAATAAGGAGCTCTGATTTCCTGAAGGGAGGAGAAGATGGATGTCCCAGCTCAAGAAGAGAGGGAATGAGAGAATTTGCCCTTCCTATGCCTTAAAAAAAAATTTTTTTTTAAAGAAAAAGGCCTTGCTATGTTGCCCTGGCTGGCCTCAAACTCCTGGGCTCCAGCATCTTCCTGCCACAGACTTCCAAGTGGCTGGAACTATAAGCACATCCTCTGCCTTTTTGTTCTTTGTGAGCAGGAGCCCTCAGTGGATTGGATGATGCCTGCCCACATCGGTGAGGGCAGACCTTATTTGCTCAGTCTACTGATTCAAAAGCTTGTGAACCTCTCCGGACACATCCTCACAGACACACCCACAAATAATGTTTTACTAGCTATCTAATAAAATTAACCATCATGTAGACAGACCAGGGCTCTAATTTGGACCTACCACATGCTAACTGTAGCAACTGGGTAAATTACTTTACTTCTCTTTTGTTTCTTTGTAAAGTGAAGACAAGAATATAGATCACATAGAGCTACTGTGAGGACGAAACAAGGTCATGGGCTATTGTTAGTATTATTCTTGTAATAATACAATAGCAGAACAAATTGGTACTTACCCAGGACCTCCGAATTTCTACCCTAACCTGGCACCTAGCTTAGAAGAACATATTAACATAGTTAATAACTTATGTTATCCAAATTTAACTCAGCCAAGACCTCCTGATCTCTTTCTATGGAATTTTACTCTAAGACAACTGTATTCCCTAGGGAAACCTACATGTTTCTATGTTACTTCTCTCCTGGGTGATTCTATCCAGACCCATGGCTTTAAATACCATCTATGTGGATGATTCCCTAATTTATATATCATCCTGATCGCTCTTATGACCTTCAGACTCATATATTCAGCTGTCTATTTGACATTTTGACTTGGATTTCTAACGGACATCCCAAAATTGCATTTAAAATAAAATTCTTACACAGGCAACAAAAGAAAAAATAGAAAAATTGGACTACATCAAAAATTTAAAACTTCTGTGCATAAAAGGATATAATCAATAGTGAAAAGACAACCTATGGAATAGGAAAAATATTTGCAAATCATATATCTGATAAGTGGTTAATATCCCAAATATATAAAGAACTCCTACAATTCAACAAACAACAATAAAAATCCTTATTTTAAAATGGGCAAAATACTTGAGTAGACATTTCTCCAAAGAAAATACATAAATTGCCAATAAGCACATGAAAAGATGCTCTACATAATTAATCATTAGGGAAATGCAAATCAAACCCACAATGACATACTGCTTTACACTCATTAGAATAGCTTCTGTTAAGCACACACACACACACACAGAGAGAGAAAATAACAAGTATTAATGAGGACATGGAAAAACTGGAACTCTTGTGCACTGTTGGTGGGAATGTAAAACAGTACAGCTACTGGAGAAACAGTATGGCAATCCCTTAAAAAAATTAAATATAGCCGGGTACGGTGGCTCACGCCTATAATCCCAGCACTTTGGGAGGCGGAGGCGGGCAGATCACCTGAGGTTTGGAGTTTGAGACCAGCCTGACCAGTATAGTGAAACCCTGTCTTGAAAAAAAAAAAAAAGAAGAAGAAGAAAAATTAAATATAGAATTACCATATGATCCAGTAACCCCATTTCTGGGCATATACCCAAAGAATTAAAAGCAAGTACTCAAATAGATGCTTGTCCATACATGTTCACAGCAGCATTAGTCACAATAGGCAAAAGACAGAAGCAACCCAAGTGTCCATCAATGGATGAATGGGTAAATAAAATGTAGTATACGCATATAATGGAATAGTATTCAGTCTCAAAAAGAAAGGCAATTCTGACATATACTACAACATGGATGAACCTTGAAGACATTATGCTAAGTGACAATAAAAGTGAATCACAAAAGGATAAACACTGTGATTCCAACTAAGAGTGGTCAAATTCATAGAGACTTCTGCATTATAGAATGGTTTTCAGGGGCTAGGGTAAGGAGGGGAGTGGGGAGTTATTGTTTAATAGCTAAAGAGTTTCAATTTTTCAAGATTAAAAGAGTTCTACAGATGGATAATGGTAATGGTTGCATAATATGAATGTACTTAACGCACTTAAGAATGATTAAAATGGTAAATTTTATGTTATGTTTATTTCACCACAATTTTTAAAAAGCAAAAAACAAAAATAAAAAGCTCTTAATTTCCAAAACCCCTATCCCCTAAATTTTCCCATTTCAAAAACAGTCATGAAAAGCTACAACGTTGCTTAAGCTAAAAATCCAGGAATCATCCTTAATTTCCTTTTCTCATGCCCACATCCAATAGTAAATCATGTCATCTTTTGCTTTCAAAAATATTCTGAATGCATCCATTTATTGCTTCCACAGTTACCACTCTAGTTCGGGCCATCATAATCTCTTGCCTATAATGCTGCAGTGCTTTCTAATCAGTCAACCTGCTTTCATTCTTGTTCTCTACAGTCCATTCTCTATATAACAGCCAGAATGTTCTTTTTATGCTAGAAATAAGGCCTGATGTTTTCTGCTTGAAAATACTCTGACAGGCCAGGTGCAATGGCTCATGCCTATAATCCCAGCATTTTGGGAGGCTGAAGTGGGAAGAGTTCAAGACCAGCCTAGGCAACATGGCAAAACCACATCTTTATAAAAAATACAAAAATTAGTTGGGTGTGGTATGTGTAGTCCTGGCTACTAGGGAAACTGAGGTGGGATGATTGCTTGAGCGCAGGAGGCAGACGTTACAGCAAGTCAAGATAATGCCATTGCACTCCAGCCTGGGTGACAGTGAGACCCTGTCTCAAAAAAGGAGAGGAGGGGAGGGGAGGGGAGGGGAGGGGAGGGGAGAGCAGAGCAGAGAGGAGAGAGGAGGGGAGGGGAGAGGAGGAAAGGGAAGGAGAGAGGGAGGATGGGAGGAGAGGGGAGGAGAGGGGAGGGGAGGGGAGAGGAGGAAAGGGAAGAAGAGAGGGAGGATGGGAGGAGAGGGGAGGAGAGGGGAGGGGAGGGGAGGGAAGGGAAAGGAAGGGAAGGGAAGGGAAGGAAGGAGGGAGGGAGGAAGGGAGGGAGGGAAGGAGGAAAGGAGAAAGGGAAGAAGGAAGGGAAAAGAAAAGCAAAGAAAAGAGAAAAGAAGGCCAGGCATGGTGGTTCATGCCTGTAATCCCAGCACTTTGGGAGGCTGAGGTGGGCGGATCACTTGAGGTCAGGAGTTTGAGACCAGCCTGGCCAATGTGGTGAAACCCCATCTTTATAAAAAAAAAAAAAGAAAAGAAAAGATTCTGGTAGTGTTCCACCTAGAATAAAATCCAAACTCCTTGCCACTATCTACAAGGCACTAGACAATCTGGCGTCCATAAATACTGGCCTCCTGCCAATGTCTCTGACTTATGTTCCAACACTACTGAATTTGATCACTATGTTCTAGTTATGCTGGTCTTCCTTCCCTCTGTTACTTAGTCACCCCGAGCACATCCCTTACCTCACGGTCTTTGTACTTACTGCTCTTCTGCTTAGTACACCTGCTTCCCAGGTCTTCACATGACAGATTCCTTCTCATCCTTTGCCTCTCAGCTCAGATATCACCTTCTAAGAAGCATGTTCACTCAGTATTCATCTAAAGCAGCTACCCAATGACTGTCATTCTATGCCATTACTCTCTTTTCTTTCTCCTTGGCACTTGCCACTACCTCAAATTTGTATTTATTTATACAAGGTTATTGTCAGCCTCCCATCCTCCAAGTAAAATGTGAGCTCCATGAGAACAGATAGCTTCTTTCCTCAATTCCCAGAACCCAGAACAGTGTTTGACACATGTCGATCTATTCACATGTTTGCCAAATGAATGAAAAAGTGAAAAACATTAGTGACCCAATTTTCCTGCCATGTCACATACATACATAAGTCTTTCGGGAAAACTCATAATTCTATGCTGGCCCTCACTAATGTCTTTTCCATCTATTCTAGAATGCAATAAGCAGTCTTTAAAATGCAAGCGGCATATTTCATATTTCATTTCTGCAGGTATCTCTGAAGGGAAGGAATTTACATTTCTACTACCAGGAATAGGATGGTCAAGTTTGTTGCAATGCAATGCACTATTTTTTCTGCGGAATTCAAAAACCTGTCTTGTATCTCTTGAAGCCAAACTGTGAGGTTTCACATTGGAAATTATACTCATCTAAAGAATATGGACATTTAAGTCCTTAAACAGTTGTTCAAAGTATTTTATTACATTCTTTTTATGTCTTCAGAATGTTTCAAGGTCCACTGTTTTCACGGCTAGTTACCTATCTGTCCAGGCCAAACAAACTCGAGTTAAAATGCAGGATCACATAACAGCAGAAATGTGATTTCTCATTTTACTGTGCAAACTAACAGAATTATGCCAAGTCTTGCTAGGCTGCAGCTGCTCTACTCTGCCCAAATGCCGGTATGCATTGGGGTGATGACATCCCACTTGGGATGTTGTCTGATGACATGGACAGACTTCTGTTTCTCCACTCTTGAGTCATAGTTTGATGTTCTGAGGCCAAGGTAAGTAACATATTACAGGGATTTTGGCAAGGAAAAAAATAGCTATTTCAGATTTTATTCAAGTTTCCCTTGTCATGCCAGACCCCACTGACTTCAGTAAGGATGGTACCATGTTCAAGAGGCTGAAGAAGAGACCTAGAACCAGCAAATGAGACATAAGATTTATTGAGGGGCCTTACATAAAGGGCAGTCCAGTGTCAGTGGGCTGGGCAGGAGAACCAAAACTACTTGTAAAAATCATGCAGTTAGCCAGGCTCGGTGGCTCTCACATATAATCCCAGCACTTTGGGAGGCCAAGGCTCGTAGATCACCTGAGGTCAGCTGTTTGAGACCAGCCTAACCAACATGGTAAAATCCTGTCTCTACTAAATACAAAAAATTAGCCAGGCCTGGTGGTAGGTGCCTGTAATCCTAGCTGCTTGGGAGGCTGAGGCAGAAGAATCACCTGAACCCAGGTGGCGGAGATTGCAGTGAACCAAGATTGTACCATTGTACTCCAGCCTGGGCAACAAGAGCAAAAACTCTGTCTCCAAAAAAAAAGCATGCAGTTTGTATAGCACTTTTACTTAACACCTGTACCCTAGCAACCTCTTCCAGGCAACCTTCATTTAACTTAAACAAAGGGCTCTGATCACCTAGTAGGGCCTGCATTCTACAGGATGGGCTGGGTGTGGGAGCAGTTCAGAAGTTCCTCATAGATAAGAAATGAAATCTCTGGGTTGGACACTCCCACATTCCTTAGCTTGGAGCTCTGAATACACATTCTTCTTAGACCATAGGGTCATCCTTCAGGTATGCACAAGTTATTGCTGCCAAGTGCATCTGTCAGGTACAGCTGCCATACACTCCTTACCAGAAGCATCCAAACACAGATCTGCGGGATCTACAGCAGACGCTGAACAGACCCTCTGAATCATTCTCTACTCTGATGCTGAAGCTCTAATATTGGACTGAGTTTGGACCTTCTACTCTTTTTTTTTCTTTTTGAGATGGAAACTTGCTCTGTTGTCCAGGCTGGAGTGCAGTGGCACAATCTCAGCTCACTGCAACCTCCGCCTCCCAGGCTCAGGCGATCCTTTCACCTCAACCTCCCAAGTAGCTGGCACTACAGGAGTGTGCCACCACACCTGGCTAATTTTTGTATTTTTAGTAGAGACACGGTTTCACTATGTTGCCCAGGCTGGTCTCAAACTCCTGACCTCAGGTGATCTGCCCTCCTCAGCCTCCCAAAAGGCTGAGATTATGGGCATGAGCCACTGTACCTGGCCTACTCTTTTCTTAAAGGAGGAGTCTGTTCTTTGGAGACTTTCCCTTCCTCAGGCAAGTAATTGCTGACTGCTCCAGCCTATATAACGTCCCGACATATCCAAATCTATGGAGAACACATCGTTCTTAAGGCATTTATTTAGAGCCAATAATCAAACTAAAACAAATAATTATAACTAATATTTGGTTTATAGTTAATATATGCTAGGAGCTTGAGCTAAGCACTACCATCCCAGGAAACTGAGGCTTAGTAAACTTTAAATTTACTCAAGCTCACAAGCTTGGAATTGAAGAAAAAAGTAATTGAATACTGGTCTTTCTACTAGCATACATTCAAAGGCTATGCACTTAACCAATACAATATACTTCACAAGTATATTGCACAAGTAATTATGAGGTTCATCTATAAAATTCCATTGTGCAGAATAGAAGGGAAAACAAATCAAGAAATTATAGATGTTTATTCTTTTGATTTTTCATTTAACATATTGTTTGATTCAAATAATTTGTATATGAGTTATCTATTACTGCATAACATAATACCTTAAAATTTAGCAGTTTAAAACAACAAACATTCATTATTTCTCACAGTTTCTGAGGATCAGGAATCTGGGAGCCACTTACCTGAGTGGTTTTGGTTCAGAAGACTTTCATGAGGTTGCAGTAAAGCTGTCAGTAGTCATCTCAACATCCAAGTGATGCTGAAGGAGCTACTTCCAAACTCACTCAAGATTGTTTATGGGCCTCAAGACCTCATTAAAAGTTGACTAGAGACTTCATTCTTTGACATCACATGGACCCCTCAAAGGGCTGCTTATAACATGACAGCTTGCTTGTCTCTGAGCAAGAGAAAGAGAGAAAGAACACCCAAAATGGACATCTTTTATAATGTAATCACCCAAGTGATGTAAGTACCATCACTAATGCTGTATGCTTTTGGTCACATAGACCAATCGTGGTACAGGGATCATTCATTGGGTGCCATCTTGGAGGCAAACCATTTAAATTTCTAGCCCTGAACCTTAAGGTTATCTACCATATAAATCACTTTTACATTTTCTTCTATGTTAAATAGGAACATCCTAATTCAGAACCTTGCAGGATAAAGGGCCTCAGGTAACTGATTCAGATTCTGAGCTCTCTTTTTCTTTTAAAAGATGCAATTTAAAGCTGGGCATGGTGGTTCACACCTGTTATCCCAGTACTTTGGAAGGCCAAGGCAGGCGGATCACTTGAGGTCAGGAGTTTGAGACCAGCCTGGCCAAAATGGCAAAACCCCGT
>NW_016107391.1:9900244-9905957 GCF_001604975.1 Cebus imitator | reverse complement strand
AAAAAAAAAAAAAAAAAAAGTAATTTAAATAATAACTACATTCAGATAGCAGTCACAGTGCACCTGGAACCAGACAGCACCATCTTAGGTTGCCCTCTACTTTGCACACGTGGACAAGCCATCTATGACAAGTAGTTTCTTTTCTTCCTAAGGATGTGCAGCTTCTTTTGTAGTCTACTGCATTGTTTTCAATCCCTTTCAGGAGTGTTATCTGATGCTCAACTGATGTTTCTCGAATGTTAAAATAAGACTTCTTCACCTTGTTTGGTCTGGACACAGGTCAACATTCTTCTTATAGAAGCTTTCATTTATTTTGAAATATTAAAACAATATTTTAGCACACAAAAAAGGAGTTTTCAAGAAGCTTTGCTTTCTTTTGCAGTTAATTCCAGATAAGAACTACAGCTTCACATAAGATGTTAGAAGGGATTAAGTATGTTGCTAAAGGTATAAGCATCCATCTTCAAGAAGCAAGAATAGTGAATAGTAAGTGTAAAGAAACAAACAAGTCCTGTGATAACATCTTTATCATAATTTTAAAAAGTCTATTATGCTTTATGCAAATGTTTAAATTTCCTTGTTAAAAACCTGCTGGCAAGGTTAGGTTCCCTTTCCGTAGCTTTATTTTCAACTTACAATATAGTGACTATTAAATATTGTTTACCCAACTCATTATATTGTAGAAATATATACTTAGTTCTGTTCCTATCACTAAGCCACTACTATTCTAAAAAAGAATGTCTTGCACTGTTAAGTTTAGCAGTCTAAATTCTTAAAGGCCTTGGAATGGTGCTGTCCAATAAGATAACCAGTAGCTACCAACATTTTGGGAGGCTGAGGTGGGAGGACTGCTTGAACCCAAGAGTACGAGACCAGCCTAAGCAACATAGGGATGCCTTGTATCTGCCAAAAAAAAAAAAAAAATTTAGCTAGGCATAGTGGCCTGTGCCTGCAGTCCCAGCTACTCAGCAGGCTGAGGCAGGAGGCCTGCTTAAGCTTAGGAGTTCAGGGCTGCAGTGAGCTATGATTGTGTCACTGCACTCTAGCCTGGGCAACAGAGTGGGGCCATGTCTCCAATAAATAAATGAATAAATATTAAAAAATAAAATTGTGGCTAGTCCAAATTGAAATGTGCTGTAAAGTACACACTGGATTCTTTTTTTCAAATCCTGAGAACCTGTGAAACACACTGAATTCTTAAGATTTAGTAAGGGGGGGGAAATAAAAGATCAATGATTTGTACATAACAATGTAAAATATCAATAATTTCTATATTGATTATATGATGAAATGATCATGTTCTGGATATGTTGATTAAATATACTATTAAAGTTAATTTCATCTTTTACTTTTACTTTTTAAATATGCAGCACTGCCAGATAAAATACAGGACAACCAGTTACATTTTCATTTTATATATTCCTTCATGGGATATATTTAAAAATTATTCATCCTATATCTGAAATTTGAATTTAACTAGGAGTCCAATATTTTTATTTGCTAAATCTGAAAATTTTATTAATATGGCTACTAGAAAAATTAACATAACAAATGTAGCTCCTTATCCTATTGAACATTGCTGCTTTACAATCACCTCGCTGCTTTTTGTTGTTGTTCCAATTAGAATGACTAATCTGTGGAGAATATTTAATCTTAGGCTAGGATCATTAATCGTGATGTTAAATTTTTATACCGGCATGAACAAAATGGCTTGTTACAGACGAAAATATAGAGAAGGCATGCGGACTAGAATGAAAAGTCATAGCTCCAAGCCACTCTGGTGGGGTAGTTAACAGTCCCAGTTCCTCTTATAAGGATAGGCGGTGTCAACAGCAACTATCTGTGAGACCCTAGGCCAGTCACTTTCTCCCCGCCCCCACCCCCCACCCCACGTAGGCCTCGCAGAAAGCTGGGAGAGGTGCGTTTTCAAAACTGGAGCCTCGCGGCCGCTCTCCCACTTACTCCCGGCCCCGCGCTGGAGGAACGAATTCGGACTCGCACCCCAAGACCGCGGGTCTCGCTGCCTTCCTAAGCCTAGCCCGGGCTACCTCGGTCGTCCCTTACTGGCTTGGCTGGTGGAGGCCCGGCCGCCGCCAGGCCCCCGGGACAGACTCCGCCCTCAAGTGCACCCGGGACAGACTCCCGGCCTCAAGCGCACCCGGCCCGCCGCGCGCCCTCGCGTCCCGCCTCAGCTCCGCCCTCGCCAGCGCCACACTGCCTGCGGGCGGGGCGGGCTTTATGGCCCAGGCTCGGAACACTCCCTGGCAGAGCGCCCCATGTAAGGCAGGACCGCGGCGGCGGTATCAGCTCACAAGCCTACCCTCGGCGGACGGTCTCGGGTCGCTCGCTGCTTGGCTCGCCGGGTCGACGGCTTGTGCCCCGCGCGCACGCGCAAAGCCCGCCGCGTCCCTCGACCCGGGCCGCGAGCTGTGGGCAGCAGAGAGCGGCATGCGGGACTACGACGAGGTGACCGCCTTCCTGGGCGAGTGGGGGCCCTTCCAGCGCCTCATCTTCTTCCTGCTCAGCGCCAGCATCATCCCCAATGGCTTCACCGGCCTGTCCTCCGTGTTCCTGATAGGGACCCCGGAGCACCGCTGCCGAGTGCCGGACGCCGCGAACCTGAGCAGCGCCTGGCGCAACCACAGTGTCCCGCTGCGGCTGCAGGACGGCCGCGAGGTGCCCCACAGCTGCCGCCGCTACCGGCTTGCCACCATCGCCAACTTCTCCGCGCTCGGGCTGGAGCCGGGGCGCGACGTGGACCTGGGGCAGCTGGAGCAGGAGAGCTGCCTGGATGGCTGGGAGTTCAGCCAGGACGTCTACCTGTCCACCATCGTGACCGAGGTGGGTGCCGGCCCCGCCCGGGCTGAGACTGGGGCGCGGAGGGGACAGTCCGGCCCTTGAACCCGAGCTCCTCTCTCCCAGATGCGCGCTAGACGCTGCCACTCCCCCTCCCCCACAATCAACACCCTAGTGATGGAGACCCTCCAGCCAGGTGGCTTGGGAACGCTTTGCGAGGTGACCTCCAGCCAGAGTGTGCTCCTCACAGCACAGGTTGTCAGCCTGGCCTCCCATCCTGATGGCCACTTTGAAGAGGGTACCAGGAAGGTCCTGGCGGTCTGTGGAAGATGCCCTATGCCCATGAGTGTCCAGGACTTCCTCTAGTTGGGGTTGGGAGTGGTGAGGAGCACAGCCAGGGCTTGGGCCAGGGGCTATCCCGTTTTTCCTCTAGTCTCTTGGCTTCTTTTTAGAAGAGAGGAAATACTTCTCTTTCCTGGACTTTTAAAGTTAAATAAAGCATGTGTATAAAGCTGCCTTTTCCCTATTTCCTCTAGTTACTCCTTCCCGTACCGTCCACAACCCAAAATGACAGTCTGGTCATGCCCTGTGTTTGCTTTTCCCATGGTCAGTTGTCATTTAAAATCCATTCATCTGAAGATCTGTTCAGGGTGACTTGTTGACCTGGAATGTTTTCTAAGGTATTCTGAGGCAAGGCTGTTGGCCAGATTTAGTTAAAGCATACAATCTTAGGTCACAGGGAGTCGGGGAACCTTTCTCATTTCTCCGCCCCTTGGATTTTCCTTCTGGGTGGTTTTGTCTGTCCCCTCCGAACCTGTTGGAGCAGTTGTTGGAGCTGGATGTAAGAACATGATGTTAATGATGCATGTGTTTTGTGTCTTTCTCAGACACTGGCACTCTAGCTCCCTGAAGTTTTAGCAGCACTGAATAAGCAGCCAGTGAAGAGACCTCCTTGATAGATGGGATCACTGAATGTACGGATGAGGAATTCACAGGTCAGAGAAGGCTTCCCGGAGGAGGAGGCCTCTCAGTGAGTCTAAGGTGTTCAGCTCAGCAGAATAGTAAGCTGAAGGTCTAGATGCAACAACAAAAACCACGTAGTAGGAGGGCAGAGTTTACAGAAAGGGGAGAGTTCATAGAGAGGGAGAGTGCTACAGGCCTTGGCACGGCTTCACACCCTACTGGATGAGGGTGCTGAGCCTCTCTCCTGGAGCCTCAGAAGGGCTTACAGGGGCACTGGAGGTCCCAACTGTGTTGCTTCTTGACATCATCACCCTTCAAGGGAGTCTGAGAGCTACCCTGGGAGACTCAAGTGTGTGTGCACACGCATGATTTTTATAAGTTTGAAAATTTGATGTCCCCAGCACCTGGACCTGCTTTCTCCACATATATTTAGTGGGAGTGTGACCTGAGCCCCACTGGGATTTCTTAGCTAGTGATATAGCCTTAGTGATCAGAAGCTTCATGACTTGACAAAAGAGGCACTCACTGGAGGTAGCCAACTGTGCTTTCAGGCCCATGAATCCACAGAGAATTGGAACCTTCATTTGCCATAAATCCTGGGTCCTAGCCTCACAGTTTGGGTCTGTTACCTTCCTAGAAGCCAGTGAGTACTGTGAAAGCAGAGGCTCTCCTTGGGGTTGCAGGCAGAGGACACAGAGGGGAACATGATACAGGAATCCCTACAAATTCTACTTGGGGCTGCCTAAAGTAGAGGGAGGTAGTAAAGTGAGAAGAAGCTCATGGCATTTCTCGGGGTTTTACATTGACCCTTGAGGGCTTACTTAGTCATTTGTTCCTGCTTTGCTGCCCCCATCCCATGTTGGAATGAGTGGTGGTGGCATTGATGAGCTCCCAAAGGCCAGCTGTGCCAGGGGGTCTGACCTTACCTTGCTGCCAATGTCAGCCTTTTGTTGTTTAATATTTAGACGATTTATTTAGCTGTCTTAGAAGTTTCAAAGGAGTTGTGTGCCCTTTCACCTACTTATATGTTGTCAATCTTTGCAGGGAGGCCAGATTAATACTTAGATCTTTGTTTTGGCCTCCTGGAATGCTTTACTTTAAATTCAGAACTGCTTGTTCTTAGGTGAACAGCTACTGCTGGAAGTTGCTGCATCAACATTCTAATGGCTTTTTCTTTTCTTTTTTTTTCTTTTTGGCACGGAGTTTCGCTCTTGTTACCCAGGCTGGAGTGCAATGGCGCGATCTCGGCTCACCGCAACCTCCACCTCCTGGGTTCAGGTAATTCTTCTGCCTCAGCCTCCTGAGTACCTGGGATTACAGTCACCATGCCCAGCTAATTTTTTGTATTTTTAGTAGAGACGGGGTTTCACTGTGTTGACCAGGATGGTCTCGATCTCTTGACCTCGTGATCCACCCGCCTCGGCCTCCCAAAGTGCTGGGATTACAGGCTTGAGCCACCGCGCCTGGCTCTAATGGCTTTTTCTATGGCCTGTTGTATTTCAACCCAAACCTGGCCTGCTGACCACTGTATCTAGTCCTGTGCCTGCTAAATGTCTATAAGCCTGCCCTCTGCCCCAAATCATACATAAAGGTGTTTGTAAGTACACTGGTATTGAATTATGAGTCATATTATTTCCACTGAAGACTGGAACCTCAGCTGTCCTGTTTGGATTTTTTTTCTTTGTTCAAGTTAGAGTACATACATGCAGCACTAAACTTTGTGGTGGATTTAGATCTTTGCATCTTCCTCAATTTCTGACACAATTCTGGATACAGAGGGAGATTCTCAGGAAGATTTTTACTGAATGGGTCAATGAATAAGAAATCATCTCAGGCCGGGCGTGGTGGCTCAAGCCTGTAATCCCAGCACTTTGGGAGGCCGAGGCGGGTGGATCACGAGGTCAAGAGATCGAGACCATCCTGGTCAACATGGTGAAACCCCGTCTCTACTAAA
>NW_016107391.1:9879552-9900106 GCF_001604975.1 Cebus imitator | reverse complement strand
AAATCATCTCTAAAGTTTGAGAATGGAAGAAAAATGGACAGTTCAGTTCTTAGAAGGGAAACTTGGGGATGGCCAAAAAGCATTGACTGGAATTTTTTAAAGGAAATCTGGCTCTCTCCACCCACTTACTGGGGCTTTGATGCCATGTGGATATGGAATGCAGTGTTGGGATTGGCAGAGGGACTCTGCCAATAATTAATAAATAAATAAATATTGGCAGGGTGTGGTGGTTCATGCCTGTAATCCCAGCACTTTGGGAAGCCAAGGCAGATCACTTGAAGTCAAGAGTTCGAGACCATCCTGGCTAATACAGTGAAGCCCTGTCTCTACTAAAAATACAAAAAATTAGCCTGGTGTGGTGGCACGCACCTGTAGTCCCAGCTACTCAGGAGGTTGAGGCAGGAGAATCGCTTGAACCCAGGAGGTAGAGGTTGCAGTGAGCCAACATTGTAGCATTGCATTCCAGCATGGGCAACAGAGTGATACTCCATCTCAAAATAATAATAATAAATAAAAATGATTTATGAGGTGAAAGAGTTGGTGCTCCCATGTTTCAGGAATAGTTTGATGGTCCACATGCTTCTAGGCTGGCCTCTCCTCTGACCCCTGTCATGCCTGGGGTACTGGGGAATTAGCCAACCCATCATGCAGTGCTTCTTGGCCATGAGCCCCTCTGCTGCGAACCTGGGTGTTTTCAGAGGTTGCCTAGGCTGCTTGCTTTTTGGTTTCACCATAGCCCAGTCCAGCCTGTGGACAGAAAGCCTTCTTTAGAAACTTCCAGCCAGGTGTGGTGGCTCATACCTGTAATCCCAGCACTTTGGTAGGCCGAGGTGGGTAGATTGCAAGGTCAGGAGTTCAAGACCAGCCTGGCCAACATGGTGAAACCCTGTCTCTACTAAAAATACAAAAATTATCTGGGTGTAGTGGTGGGAGCCTGTAATCCCAGCTACTTGGGAGGCAGAGGCAGGAGAATTGCTCGAACCCAGGAGGCGGAGGTTGCAATAAGCCTAGATCACACCACGGCACTCCAGTCTGGGCGACAAGAGCAAGATTCTGTCTCAAACAAAAAAAAGAAAGAAACCTCCAAGCTGCTCTGTATTGCCTTGCTCTCCACCTATCTGCTTCTGAGAAGCCCTCAGCCCAGTCCTGGGTAGGACTCCCACTCCCTCCCTATTGTCCTAGACTAGCTTTTCTATCAGCCTTGTCTCTTGTAGAGATAGTCTTAGAAGATGGGAAAGACTCCACTGTTATCCCCAAAGCTGCCTGGTGAAAAAGCTATGGCAACCTGGGAGCTGGGGCCGGGGCTGACTCTGGGCAGCAGGGACTCGAGAGACCTAGAGCTTGGGCCCCATGCTACACCTTGCTGATTTCTCTCACTCAGGGGACGCACAGACCCTCATCCAGTCTTTTGCAGCTATATGGCAAGGCAGAGAAGCCACTTGCGGGGTCCCATGGCCCACTATACACAAACATAGTAGATACATCGGACCATGAGTGGTCAGATTGAGCCCCTCTCTAGCTAGCTGAGACCCATCATCCTGGGTCAAAGTTCTGACAGTTGACACACTAACAGTTGACACAAAGCAGGCGGTCAGAGAGCAAAAAAAAAAAAAAAAAGGGGGGTCGGACATGGTATCTCTTGCCTTAATCTCAGTGCTTTGGGAGGCCAAGGTCGGCGGATAACCTGAGGTCAGTAGTTCAAGATAAGCCTGGTCAACATAGCAAAACCCCATCTCTACTAAAAACACAAAAGTTAGCCAGGCTGGTGGTACACACCTGGTAGTCCCAGCAATTTGGGAAGTCAAGGCATGAGAATCACTTGAATTGGGAGGTGGAGGTGGCAGTGAGCTGAGCTTGTGCCACTGCACTCCAGCCTGGACAACAGAGCAAGACTCTGTCAAACACACAAAAAAAGAATATTCTGGAGATTGAAGTTCAGGGTTCATCTGGACTTTTGGCAGGCAAGCAAGAACCAAAGTATGCTAAGATGTTGAAGGTTGATACCTTTTTATTTATCCATTCATTCACTCACCTATGTACCAAAGAGCTCCTGAGCCTCTCCTCTATACAGGGCACTGCCAGGAGTTGTACAGGATGTGATAGCAAATACCTTTCCTCTTTGCTTTGACAGCCCTGGGGCAAGGATTCATCATTAATTGCAGAAGGAGGCAGGACAAAATGTGTGTAGGAATACATGGCAATCAGTAACATATGGTGCTTAGCAGCGTGTCTGTTCATGCGTTCAGGCTAGGTACCTCTCAGGAAGAACTTTTGCCTTAGGTGCAACACACCCTATCTTTTTTCCCTTCCTGCCAATTCACAGGTCGGAACATTTAGTCCCAGGGAACTATGTCATATGCCCCTACGTGTGGATAGGGGCCACTACAGGGACACTTTCCCACCTACCAGAGAGATGGCCTGTGGGTGCTGGCCCCTTTGAGGTTGTGGAGGTTGGAGGCTGCGGCAGCCTGGGCACTTGGGCTGTGGTCCTCCCATGTTCTTGACTCCTGCTAGTCTGGGCTGCCTCCTGATTGGGGATTGGATACTCCAATTCTTCCCTGGATTGGGGATTGCCACCCTACTCCCAGCCCACACGCCTATTCCAAACAGAGAGCTAGCAGCGGGTCTGTTGTGGGGGTTGCCTGTCAACCCCTCTGAGAAGTGCCCAGAGGCTGTGCGTACACACTGCCCAGCAGGGCAGAGAAGCAGGCTTGTTTTTCCCTGTCACTGGCCCGGAAGAGATGCTTTGTTCTAGGGAGTCGCATGTCCCCTTGCCTGTGTTGTTGGTGAGGAGCCAGAAGGCTCCGTGGAGGGCAGGCCAGCAGCCTGGCGCCAGGCAGCCAAGGGTCTGAGTTCCCAGGAGGGTGGCTGCTCAGTTGAAAAGTCTGCAAAGGTTACTACTGAGCACCATCTCACTGTCTGAAAAACATTTTTCATTTTTCTGTGAACCACCAAGCTTCCTGTTTGGGCTTTTTTCTGCTTTTGGCTCCTGGTTAGGCAGGCACGGCCTGATTCAAGCGTCTGGCTGCTTCCCCATGTACCCCCCCTCCCTTGCCTGCAGACTTCTTTTTCTGTTCTTGGTAACTATAAATGGAACCACACATTGGATGCTGGAAACTCAAGCAGTGCAGCCTGTTCCTTACCCCAATCCCTGTTTTACAAATGGGAAAATCAAGGCACAGTATGGGGTGATGCTTATCTGAGGTTGGATGAGTTAATAGTAGAGTGGGAGCTAAAACCCAGTGTTTTACCTCCCAGCTCAGAGCTTTCAGATGTAATTGAGCCTAGGATAGTTGGTGTGCAGCATCAGGGATTCCAGCTCTAAAAATCACGAGAAGGACCTGGGGGTAACTGGCCCAGGGTGGGAACCTGAGCAGAGCTGGAGGAACAGGTCCAGATGGTACACTCTGTGCCCTAGCCTTAGTTCTTCACAGGATGCTTTGGCCCGTAGAGCCCCAGAGCCCCGCTTCCAGAACTACTACAGTGCCGTTCATGCCAATGACCTTGAACCCCACTGAGCAAGGGTGCCCTGCCTTTTCCATAGCCCTGGGCTCTGCTCAGATTTTTAGGAGTGAGCGTAAGAGGCCTTGCCTTCTTCAGGGTGAGCATGTGGACAGAATACTTACTCTCTGCCTATCTCTCCTCCTCAAAATGGAAGCAAGACAGTGGGGCCCACAACGCTATGAAAAACAGGATGGGGAGGAAGCTTCATTTCTGCCTTCCTGCCCAGGTGAGCCATCACCTGCTTAAATGAGTTTACACCCAGAATATGCAGGGATGCAGGATGTTCTGACTTCATTTTCCAGGATGCCTTTGCTTTAAAACCTTTTAAAAAGAAGTGAATGATACGCCTCTTTGCCCATCTTGCAGTGGAACCTGGTGTGTGAGAATGACTGGAAGGCCCCACTCACCATCTCCTTGTTCTTCGTGGGTGTGCTATTGGGCTCCTTCATTTCGGGGCAGCTGTCAGACAGGTAAGGTGTCCGTCTCCTGCAGAAGCAGGGTACCTCAGCACTGAGCGAGAAGTGTGTGTGTGGCCCTTGGCTTCAGTTGGTAGCATTCTTTCAGCCCAGGGCCTATTTATTTATTTATTTATTTACTGAGACAGAGTCTCACTCTGTTGCCAGGCTGGAGTGCAGAAGTGCAATCTTGGCTTACTGCAACCTCTGCCTCTTAGGTTCAAGTAGTTCTCCTGCCTCAGCCTCCTGAGTAGCTGAGATTACAGGCCTGCCACCAAGCCCAGCTAATTTTTGAATTTTTAGTAGAGACGGGTTTCACCATGTTGGTTAGGCTGGTCTTGAACTCCTGACCTCGTGATCTGTTCACCTAGGCCTCCCAAAGTGCTGGGGTTACACGAGTAACCCCAGCCACCATGCCTGACCAGGGCCCTGTATTTTAAATAAGAGGAAGTTATGTCTGTGATATAGACTCCATGCCTAGTAAAATAAGCCAACAACTCGAACTCCATAATTCTTGCTAAGTAAAGAAACCTGAGCTACCTAAGACTAGTGTGTCTCTGATCCGGTTGACTAGGTAATATGCCATGATTCACTTCTACACTAGCCTGGCTTGCCTCCCATGGCTGACCGTGACTCTGTCATGTCCCTGAGCATGGGAGCAGTTGACTTCATGCACAGATGTACATGTGCTGTATTGTAAATCTGCAGCAGTACCACGGTATCCACCTCTGTAGTCCCAAGAAGACCAGCGTTCTTTCTGCAAAATGAAAGGAGATCTCACCAGTCACAGTGGTGTGACCAACAGAACTCTTGTGTCCACAAGGCTGATGCCCCTTACCTAAGTGGCCCGTGGCTTTGGCATTTACTTGATGACAAGGAAGGAGAAGGCTGTTTTGACCCATTTCTCATAAGCAGGTTATTTGTGTAATTCTAAAGCTTTTAAACATTAATGGCTTAGACAATCCCAAACCCCTTGAAATTATATGCACAATGTTAGACACTGTATGTGAGCATTTTTTTGGAGGGAGGTCTGTAGCTTTCGTGAAGTTCTCAGAGGCGTCCATTATGTTGTGTCTTCCTTCCCTGGAGCTTCAGGGTCTATCAGAGAAGCCTGTGAAGAGAGTAGCAGCCTTCAGCAAGTCCTTTGCCACATGGCACCATGAGGATACCCCACAAATCGGTGGGTCACCCAGTGGAAAGGAGTCCCAGCATCTTCCCTGGTTTTTAATTCCTGGTCTCAAGCAATCCTCCCTCCTTAGCCTCCCACAGTGCTGGGATTACCGGCATGAGATACCATGTACGGCCAGGTGTTTTTTTAAAAAACAGATAATTTAACCTGTTTATTACTCCTAGCTTACAGATGGAGAAAGTGAAACAGAGGGATTCAATAACCTGCCCAAGGTTTCGCAGCTGGCAAGTGGCCGAGTTAGGACTTGAGCCCAGGTAGTCTTGCTCCTCTATTTTGTATGGACTATTGTTCTAGGTCCCTGCTGTCCTAGAACTTGCTTTCTAGCAGGGTGGAATGTATTAAACAACCAAGTGAGGAAGTCATTGTTATCCTTGGCTGTGGTAAGTGATACAAAGAAGTGCAGGGTGCCATGGGAATGTCTAACAGAGGAGGTCAGGGGTGGCGTCCCTGAGAAGGTGAAGCATGAGCTGAGAGTTGAAAGATGAGTCGAAGATAGCCTGCTGAGGGGTAGAGGGGAGAAAAAGAACATCTGGGCAGGGAGAACAACATGTACTAAAGCTGGTACTCAAGAAGAGGCATGGGAGCAGAACAAAATCCATGTGGTGCAGGTGTGGAGAGTGGTGTAGAGATGAAGGGGAGAGGCAGGCAGAGCCCCGAGCAGATGAGCAACCAGACCGTAGTGGTTCACAGTTAGGAGTCTGAGCTCCAGCCACAGAGCAGTAGGGTGCTACTGAGATTTTTTAAAGCAATTGTATGACAATCAGATTTGTACTTTTTTTTTTTTTTAAGATGCTTTGACAACCTTGTGGAAAAAGAATTGAAGGGAAGCAAAAGGTGTTGTAGAGAGACCAATTTAAAGGTTGCCACAGTAGTTCATGCCAGAGATAATGGTGGCATGGCCTAGCATGAGGGTGGTAGGAATGGAGGGAAATGGTAAGAGGTAAAATCAACAGGACTTGCCGATGGGCTGGATGTGAGAATTGAGGAGAAAAGATTTCTGCCCTGGGTAACTGGATGAATTAATGTATACTTCTCTAAGACAGAGAACACTGGAAAAGAACCATGTTGAGTTCAATTTGTGTGTACTAAATTTCTGGTGACTATAAGACCCCTAAGTGGAGAAGTAGCATGTATAGCTGACTGTATGAATGTGGTACTGCGTTAGAGATTTTGGCTGGAGACACATATAGAGGAATTGTCAGCATATAGAACCCTCAGCAAAGCCCCAGATGGGGATGAGCTTGCCTGGAGAGAGGGGAGAGGGTAGGGCAGCGGGGAGGTAGGGGAGGATTGTGATGTGCTTAGAGGCCTCCCAAGTGGACATGTGAGATTCCTTCTCACAGTCCTAAGTGGCAGCTGAGGCTCAGAGGAATGACCTTGATGTGAAAAGGAGATACCCCCAGTTCAGAGTAGAAACAGTGTATTTTTCTGAGTCAGCTGTGTCATGGGTCAGCTTAAGAACCTGCTTACCACGTAACACAATGATTACCTGAAGAAAGCATTTAAGTTCCAAAAGGTCTATTCCCAGAAACTGGAAACAAAATTCGCGAGTATGTTCAGACCACTTTAGTCTATAGAAGGGCTAATATAGTGTTTTCAAACCTTTCTAAACATTTTGGCAGCAGAACTTCCATTAAAGTGAGATCACTTAAGTGGCTAAAAGTATGGCTGTTCTGCTTGCGGCCCTTGCTTTCAACTCCCAATGCCCCTCCTCAAGCCTGTCATGCCCCCTTGAAAGGTCCAGAGTCCTGTGGGATGGACAGCTTCTGAGCACATTACTTCTGAGTAAACCAGTTCTAAAACCTAAGCTAAATAGATTACCTGAAAGCAATCAATTCATGTCCTAACTTGTCTAGGACATCAACAGTAACTTTTTGTATAGTACAAAGGTTTTGCCTTCTTTATGGCATATAAGTCTGAAATTCAAGAGCAATTAAAATACTCCTGGGTTGTCAAAGCCCTTTATTCGACACTATTGAGTTATCTTTATGCATGTGACTTGTAAGAGATGCACAACTCTGGGAATAAGTAGACTGCTGTGCCCTGTTTCCAGGTATGTGTGTATTTGCTATTTTGTTGACAGACTTTAGAAGCGAACATTTCTGGCCCATCCCTGAACTGCCAAGGACTGGTGCTATGTAAAGGATTCTGTAGATCTGTCTCTTCCCTACCATCCCAGGGAGCTCTTATGAAGGGAAAGGACATGGAGATTACACCAGCCTACCTTGTGGTTAGGAAACACCCCTTGGTTGGCATATAGAACACTCGGTAAAAAACAATGCAGAGGAAATTGGAGTCTATTTCCAGGCGAGGGTTTCTCAACCTCGACCCTATTTTGAGCTAAATAATTGTGTTGTAGGGCATTTTTCGGGCATTTTAGAATATTTAACAACATATCTAGCCTCTACTTATTAGATGCCAGTAGCACCACAAGTGATGGGGGAAAAAAACAACAACAGAAAAAGCCTCTTACATTGAGGAAAACACCAAACTCTTCCACATAGCTGCAAGACCTTGTGCAGTTTGCCTACTAGCCACCACTGTAGTCTTGTATTGCACAACTGATGCCAACCACACTGGCTCCTCATGTTCGCCATACCCCCTCCAGCCACAGGGTGTTGTGGTGTTCTCAGAGTCTGAAGCATTCCCCACCCACCCGCTGTGGCCTTCTTTTCAGGATCCCTAGTTCCTTGTGACTTTTCTGTATAACATCTACCAGAAATTGGGGGAAAAAAGTGTTACTATAGGATTAATGTTGGTCTCCCCCACTAAACTGTGAATATCATTGAGAGCTTGGTTCCTACACCTTAAATCCCCCATTGTCAACTACTTTTTCCCATCTCAGTGTCCTATGATCAAGGAGACCCTCCCTGAATGTCTAGTTCCCCAACCTTTACCCCAAGTCCAGGGTGGCTTCCTTCCTTGTGCCTCTCATGGACCTGCATGCCAGTCCTTTGGTGCACTTGACACTGTGTGTAACTGTATATTCAGTAGGGTGTTGTTCCACCTATGGAATTTTCCAGTCTGGATTTTGCTGATTGCACACTTATGATGCAGTTCAGCACATTCCTCTGTGCTCTGCATTTCCTGAAAATTGTCAGTTGGATCCAGAGACTTGATCTGATTCAGGTTCAGTCCTTTTCACAAGACCATAGAAAACATGCAATGCCGGACTGTCTCTTTATGATGTTAACAGTCATTAGTATGTAATGCATAGATCTATTAATCCATTGGGGGCTATAAATGGGATTATTCTCATTTTATTACATGTATTTAAAGTTAGAATACTTTTATAGATGTTACTACCTCTTATCTATTATTGGTTACTGCTCACATAGTTTATGAAGGAAAATCAGGACAAATGCTTGTTTCTCCTCATTTGCCAGTTTTTATTTATAATGAATTGTTTCTCTGTCATTCTCCAAAGTTGGCAGATTATTATTTTTTTAAATTATTATGAATGTATGGATTAAATAATTGATGTGTTTCAGTCTTTTGCAATCATTATCATAATTGCTTTTTGGGCAACCCTGGTAACCAGGCTGTACATTTGTCCTGGGGAGTGGGGAGGGGGAGGAATAGCATGGGCACTGTGAGACCGAGACTGTCCCTGGCAGCCAGTAACCTGGCAACACTGTCCATACCCGCTCCCTGGATGGATCTTGGGAAAGCCCCACTTGGTGGAGCCCATTCCTGCTGCCCCTTTCCAGCTGGTTCTCTGTCACTCTCCTTTTCTTCCCAGGTTTGGCCGGAAGAATGTGCTGTTTGTGACCATGGGCATGCAGACAGGCTTCAGCTTCCTGCAGCTCTTCTCGAAGAACTTTGAGATGTTTGTTGTGCTGTTTGTCTTTGTAGGCATGGGCCAGATCTCCAACTACGTGGCAGCATTTGTCCTGGGTATGGCCATCAGGTTGGAGTTGAGTACTTGATCCCGTATTTCACCATCATCCCACCACCCACCTTTCTGGAGACAGCTGTGATGTCCCTCAAGTGGACTGGTTTTCTAAAAGAACCAGCCAGAGCTTCCTGGTGAACCCTACTAAATTGAGCCATACAAGTGACCAGCCTAGGGTCCCAAGCAGCACAATAACCTGACTTCTGATTTCCTGTTCTTTTCTGGCCTCTGGGCTGTGGCTCCTTGGTCTTAGTACTTGATGGCCAATTCACTAGGACTCGCCAGAGCTCATCCATTTACAAAAAGGGCCTGCCACTGACCAGGGCTGAGGCAGCCTGGGAAAGCGGGCAGCATGGTGGGAGGAGGAGGGGTCGTGACTGGCAGGCTTGCTAAGGTAGAGAACCCCTTGCCTGCAGAGCACTGTGGCTGGTGATATCTACAAAGAGAGTAAATTGATAGGAATGGGCTTTCGTCACCTTCAGGGTTTTAATTCAGAGTGCACGCTGCAGGGCTTTGTCTCAGATGTGCCAGTCTGTTGCCACTGAGAAGCTGCCAGGCTGTCCTGTGTTTGGAGGAACCTGACTCTAGCTGATAAGGCCTTTAAGTTCCTTGGGTTGTATTGTTGAATGGATTGTTTTTTCTTTTCACACTCTTAGTAGAGTATTGAATCTTAAGTCAGCATGTGCTGACTTCGTAATGACTTCACCTTTAATGAATTCTTCCTCATGTGAGGATTAAAGGGGGCCTACCATGGCATCTTTAGCATGTGGCTTCAGAACATGGTGAAATTTTCATGAGGGAACTGTTGCTAGGGGGCCTGAGAGGCCACAGGGATGTAGCCCCAGGAGACGGTCAGACGGGAGGGGTTCAGAATGCCATCGCCTCCCTAGCGCCACGAACTTGGAGACAGTTCTGGCTGTTTTCTTGTCTGTGTATTCACAATGGTACCATAAAAGATTAATACGGAAGTAAACCAAATTAAACTGTTAACTCGACCTCCCTTGTTTTGAACAGGGACAGAAATTCTTGGCAAGTCAGTTCGTATAATATTCTCTACATTAGGAGTGTGCATATTTTATGCATTTGGCTACATGGTGCTGCCACTGTTTGCCTACTTCATCCGAGACTGGCGGATGCTGCTGCTGGCGCTGACGGTGCCAGGGGTGCTGTGTGTGGCACTCTGGTGGTGAGTGTGACCCTGTGCCCTTTGTGTCCACCAGCAGGATGACTTCTGTCTGGCCTTCACTAGAGGGCAGCAGCAACCCATGAATCCCTATTTGGTCTCCCAGAGACAGGAAGCATAGATTATTTATAAGTTATTTCAGAATGTTTTCCCCACACTCAAAAGAGCAAAAGCAAAACAGAATCCCATGACAGCAACAGACTGGATCTCAGCCCTGTGCTGGGTTGCCCTATGTGCAGGGAGAAGAAGCAGTAACTGTGAGAAGACCTGCAGGAAGTTCCCAAGCCTCAGGGCAGGATGGTATAGGCCCTAGTTCTGGCTGTGTGCTGCTGAAGCCTCAGGCCACAGGCACTGGCACCAAAAGCAAGGGTCCTCAGGGTGGCCACATGGAGGAAGCCAGGCTATTTCTGCACCTCCAAGGGAGAGGAGTTGAACAGGCAGAGAAGAGGCCATTCCTGACCAAGAGGGGAACACAGCAGAGGAGCTAAGATGTGAATCACCCTTTGCAGGTAGAGAAGGTGAGATCACCAGCCTACGTGGAGCAGAGAGCATTTCAGGGCATAGTGGGGGAGCAAGCCGCACATCACAGGCTTGCTCGTGGGATGGCAGAGGGTGGGGGCAGCTACATAGAAAGATAGAAAACAATATCCATAGAGCACTCAAGTGCCTTAATAAACATGCTATTTTTTTTCTTTTTCTTTTTCTTTTTCTCTTTCTTTTTCTTTTTTTTTGAGACAAAGTCTCTGTTGCTCAGGCTGGGGTGCAGTGGCGTGATTTCCACTTACTCCAACCTCTGCCTCCCCACTTCAAGCAATTCTCGTGTCTCAGCCTCTTGAGTAGCTGAGACTACAGGTGCCTGCCACCAGACCTGGGTAATTTTTTTGTATTTTTTTGTAGAGACAGGGTTTCACCATGTTGGCCAGGCTGGTCTGGAACTCCTAGCCTCAAATGATCCACCTGCCTGCCTCCTAAAGTGCTGGGATTACAGGAGTGAACCACTGCACCTGGCCAAACATGCTGTTTTAGATAGAGTATCTGATAAATCTGCTGGATAAACCAGGGATAGAGTGAGGAGAGAAGAGACGCTAAGAGGCAAGTGCAGAAGCTTCTGTTGGTGCTGGGGACAGGAAGGACAGGGTAGCAGGGCCTGGGCAGGCCTGAGATATGTGCAGAAGCCAGGCTTCTGGAACTCATCTTGCAACCATATCCTTAGCCCAGCAGGTGGCACCACCGCTCTTCAGAAATGGAGGTGTCCGGCCAGCATAGGGATCCCGTCAGGGGGTGGAGGGCTCTCCCGTTTTTGTTCAGTGCGGTGTTCACAAAAGCTCACTGACCCCAGGTTATTGCTGCCTGTGGACCAGCTCTATGCTTCTGGCTTGTGAACACCAAACATTCCACAAGCTCTGGTTCTGCAATCTCATTCCCACCTCCACTGTGCTCTGCCTGGTCTGTGGGTCCGCTGTTGACAGGGAGACCTCACTGAGATCACATCTTGTACTGCCAGGTTCATTCCTGAGTCCCCCCGATGGCTCATCTCTCAGGGACGATTTGAAGAGGCAGAGGTGATCATCCGAAAGGCTGCCAAAGCCAATGGGATTGTTGTCCCCTCCACCATCTTTGACCCGAGTGAGGTAAGCACCACGTAGGTGCGGGTGGGAAGGACAGAGTGACTGTGATTTGGGGGCAGCAGCACCCAGCCCTCTCTCTGCCCGAGCCCCAGCTGCCCCGCAGGCAGGTCCAGTTAACACTCAGAAGCTGAGGAATAGGTTACAGCTGCCTCACTCTTCACCTTTCCCGTGGATTTCAGATTTTCATTCTTTACTTCCATTCTAGGCAATCATATATTTTAACCATTACTTTTAATAATGAACATTCTTTTTGAGAAATAGGCCTTTCATAAAGGGGAAATCTTTCAGGAAATCATTGTTTCTTATTGCCTAAGATGCCGTGTCATCTTACAAAGATAACCCCGAATGTAAAATGTAAAGCAGAAATAGATTTGGGGTTAGAAGTGTTTCATCTCTTCAGTATTAGCATTATTCATTAAAAAGAAAAAAAGAGTTTAGTCTCTTTCCAATGGCTAACTGTTGCATATCATCTTGGAGTCAGGTCCTTTTTGATGTCCACCTCTTCCCCCTACCCCACCCTCCCTGCAACCCTGTTCTCACACACCATGAGTCATTTCTTGGCTCTGCCTGGTTCCTGGTTCTTGCTTTTCCTTCCCGTTCCCTCTCCTACCGTCTCTGCAGCAGGCAGTTTTCCTTGGTCTCGTGACTATGAGGAAAGGATAGAAGCTGTAAATGCTGCCTGGTGTGGTTCTGGAATGTGTCTGTGGTCTGACTAGAAGACAAGGGCTTGGCTGTGGGAAGAGCCACAAGCAGTCATGCTGAAGTGTGAGAGGCAGGCATGTTGGGCTTGGGAAAGAGGGAACAGTTATTATAGTCAGTGGAGTCCAATGGCCACTGTCAGCCCTGAGGACTTCACAGTGAGTGGTGGCCTAGCAGCCACTGTCAGCATGCACCGGAAAGGGGTCCCAGGCACAAAGGTCAGGGAGGAGTGTGGCAGAGGGCTTTTAAGTGGCTTTGGAGGCTTTTAAGTGAGGGGTCAATCTGGGTGAACGCATAAGCCCCACTGGCATCTTTGAGGAAATGAGGCTATTTCAGGGGATCCTTTCAGGCCAAAGCTGACCTTTTATTGAACTTCTAACTCTGGAAAAACAAGCTCCAAACCTGGGTTTGCTTAAGAAAGCAACATCAGTGTGTTTAGACGTGCAGTTTATTAATGGCCTTGGCTGTGCTGAATTTCGTAGGAAGTCACTCTGGGTGAAGCTCAGTTCAATTTTCCTGTTTTTCTATTTGAATTCTTTTTCCCTGGAAGCAGACCAGTAACTACATGGTATAAGGACTCAACACATTAACTTTTAAAAGATATCAGACCAATAAACCACATAGCCAGGTTCTCTCTCTGACCCAGAGGGCAGGGAGCCAGCCTTGGGGAGGAATACTTAGAGGTCTCCTTGGAAAGTGGCCACAACAGGAGGATGTGGGGGTGCAGTGAGGAAGCTGTCAGCCTGGGCTCCTGTCTTCCTGCACCCTTGAGAGACTGGTCATCTACTTTTCCTCATTTTAATTCACTCTGATTTGTTACTGACAAGGCCTGGGGAAGTTTTCACAGCCTAAAACACAGTCAGTATACTTATAGTTCCTTTTTTTTTTTTTTTTTTTTTTTTGAGACGGAGTTTCGCTCTTGTTACCCAGGCTGGAGTGCAATGGCGCGATCTCGGCTCACCGCAACCTCCGCCTCCTGGGTTCAGACAATTCTCCTGCCTCAGCCTCCTGAGTAGCTGGGATTACAGGCACGCGCCACCATGCCCAGCTGAATTTTTGTATTTGCAGTAGAGACGGTGTTTCACCATGTTGACCAGGATGGTCTCGATCTCTTGACCTCGTGATCCACCCGCCTCAGCCTCCCAAAGTGCTGGGATTACAGGCTTGAGCCACCGCGCCCGGCCACTTACAGTTCTTTTTAAGAAAGAAACACAACACTCCCCGACTCAGATGCAGACAGCTAAGACGCCAGGGATTCAAGTATGTTATTGTGTGCCCTAATTCTCTGACCATTTCTTCTTCCCATACCCTTATCATGTTGTTCCTGCAGTTACAAGACCTAAGTTCCAAGAAGCAGCAGTCCCATAACGTTCTGGATCTGCTTCGAACCCGGAATATCCGGATGGTCACCATCATGTCCATAATTCTGTGGTATGTAAAAGAGACCTTCCTGAGCCTTCCAGACAAAGCTTCTTGAGGTGGCCATTGGGCCTCTTGTTTACAGACATGCCTCGGATGAAAACTTAAAGCCTGTGTCATCAGAGAGTGAAAAGGATATGTCTTGTGTTAGCTGAAGAAATGGGCATGTCACAATTCTTAATGGGATGGAACCTCAGAAAAAGAAAATGAAAACAATTGTGGAGGCTCTTTTGGGAAATATGAACTCTTTGGTGGGGAATCTCTCCAGATCTTAAGATGAATCTTTGCCCCCTTTGGGTCATTTAGTTCCTGTCTCCTACCCAGTCACAGACAGTGGCCGAGGAGGCCAGGTAGGGCTTTTAAGAAGGATCTGATCCTGTTGAGCAATCTAGGGAAAAAAAAAAAAAAGAAGGATCTGAGTGAAGACACCATGTCCTGTAGGCTGCAGAGGCTGCTAATTACTTTCTGGAAATGTGGAAGTGGGATGTGCTCCTCCTGGGATGTCCACAGACAGTCCTGGAGTCAGGGCCATGGCCTATATGTCCTCACCAGGCTTCCACTAATGAGGCATTTCATGAAGTGTGTCAGAAAGGGATTTGTGAATTACCAGGGAGAGGGAACATGTCCAAGTGTGCCTGGCTAGCTTTTGCTCAGCAGACGAACCCTGGGATTCTAGGTGACTTCTGGAGCCTGCTGGGTGACCTGTGAGAAGATGGACGAGGAGGACAGACTTCATCTCAGAGTCCTTATTACTAGTTTCATCCAGTTTTGAGACAGTTGGCCACTGTGCCTACTGAGGGGGTGCTATGAGTCACCCACTTCCAAGGAATGGCCCAGATCACTCTGGGCAGTTCACCATTCCCTGAGTTGGCCTCAAGACGGGAGCAGCATTTGGCCTGCACCACAGACATGCCAGCCTGCGATGAGTCACCCACTTTGTGTTCACCCAGGCTCTCCTCCCTGCTCTGGATTTCCTGGGGACTCATGCACATACTCTTTTTATTGTACCAGCTATGTGTTCCACCTGCAGATGAGTCAAAAACAGTCTAATCCATAAAGGTCTGGTTTGCCAGAGTGTGGGTCATCAACAGAGAGAATGCCTACTGGGACTGCCCAGGCCAGGGCACAGCGGGGATGCAGATGAGAGGCAATGTGGCCCCTCCATTGGGAGCTACCTCTCTGCTCTGCAAGCACCGTGGGGCTGGTGTCAGCTGCCTCTGACCAGCCTCTTCCTGACTGGTCACCACAGGTAGTGTGTGGGGGTCTCTCTCCAAGTGTTTGATCTAATGTGTTTTTCCTTTTTTTTTTTTTATATCTTATCTGCCCAATCCTATCACATCTCACTTGATGTCTGCCTCCTGACTCATTCTCTAGCTCCTTCTGCAGTTGCTGGATTTGAGGAGGTTCAGCTTAGGATTTTTAAAGCTGAAAGGCAGGTTGGACTTTTTCTTTTCAATGAAGTAAATCTATCTGAATTATACAAGCTTTTTTGCTGGGACACTGTCTATATGAAAGGCTCTGAGTGTACTCTGGCACAGAGTTTACACTGTACCACTTGGACTGGGGGAAGTTATCTTTTGTTCTTTGAAGTAAGACACAGGGTTACAGTGACTGCTGCCTTACTCGTCTCTGCTTAAAGATGGTTTGGAATTTACTGAAATAATTACATTGTAAAAGTTGTACAGGTTGGGAGAGATGTGGTACTGCTTTTCCAGCTTTCTTCTGCACTCTGTTTCAGGATGACCATATCAGTGGGCTATTTCGGGCTTTCCCTTGATACTCCTAACTTGCATGGGGACATCTATGTGAACTGCTTCCTTTCAGCAACGGTTGAAATCCCAGCATACGTGTTGGCCTGGCTGCTGCTGCGGTATTTGCCCCGGCGCTATTCCATGGCCACTGCCCTCTTCCTGGGTGGCAGTGTCCTTCTCTTCGTGCAGCTGGTGCCCCCAGGTAGGGACCAGGTGCATCTGTGGTTTGGGGTCTTCATTGAGTCTCTTACTCTCTACCAGGCTGTCTTCCTCAATTAATAAAGAGAATAAAATCAAACCCATCACAGCTCCCCTACATATATACATTCTTGGCTTAAAAATCAATAGAAAGTACCTTCTGAGGCCAGAAAACTTATGGCCGAGGCTTTGAGGGAGTGAGAAAAAGCAGCCCATTGGGGCTGTTGGTTAATTTTATTCTGTACCCAAGTTAATATGTTTGTATTGTTTTCCACTCCAGAAGAAGGGGGAAGAAAGAGCCATTCCGTTACTTTTTTCCTAGCCCTGTCTTCTTTATTTATCCAATAAATAGCTAAGGCATTCTACCATGGGCTGGGTACTGTGCTCGGTGATAACAATACACAAGAAGATCAGCCAAGCAGAACCCTAGGCCCTCATGGAGCATTTATCCTAGTTAGATAAGACAGACAATGAACAAGTAAATAAAGTGTTTAATATAGTTCAGACTGTGTTACCTTCTAGGAATACAAATGAAGAAAAATGACGAGGTAGTTTACATAGTCACAGATAGTGTCCCTGAACAGGGGGCAGTTCAGCAGAAATGTGCATAAAGTATCAGAAAGCCCTGAAAAAGTCTAGGAGGACATTTTAGGAAGAAGAAACGGCAAAGGCAGTGACCCTGGGCAGGGGATGAGCCTGGCATGTTTGAGGAGGAGGGAGAAGGGGAGGGACCAGGCCACTAAGAGGCCTCACAGGCCCTTAGCAGGATTTTATTTCTGAAACTACCTTGGTATCCCACAGATAGGTGGGAGGTAGCCCTTTCCAGTAATTGATAGAACAGCTCATGGGCCCTCATCTCTCCCACTCCATCACTGTGCCCAGAGTCTTCAGTGCACCTGTAGATTTGGGAGTCTCTGGTGGTCGCTTTTGGGCCCACCAGGCTGGGAACACTGCATGGGAACAGCTCCCCATGGGATGTGGCAGGAGAAGCCCAGAACCCACGTAGAGGCTCACAGCTGAGCTCAGAGCGAACTTCAGGTCACGCATAGCTCTCCTATCAGCACAGCACAGAGAGATTAGAAGATCAACTCAAGGTTCTGATGGCCTATGAGTTTTTTGAGGTCTGAGTGGGAGGAAAGCATGAAAAGAGTTAGAACTGAATGTTCCGTTCATCTAAACATCATGAGTTAATTCCATAGCATCTGCAGTGTGAGGTTCTGGGGTGACAGCTGACCCCTGACAGACATGTCTTTAATGACTTCTGAACTGGGAAGCAGGTTGATTGGGCTACTGAGGAGCTTACTCTGGCAGTCTCCAGGCTGAGGAAAGTGCATGTCCTCACACAGCTGCAGGTCCCCAGCCTCCTTTCAGCAATCAACTCGGAGGGAAATCTTGGCTATAGCCCCTTTCCCCACAATAGGAAGTGATGAAAAATGACTCCCCCAAAACTTCAGGGGGAAAGTATGTTCGTTTTGCTCTCAATAGCTGCATCCTATGGGTTGGTGCCAACTCTTACCCTCTTTCCTTTGCCTCTCCAGACTTGTATTATTTGACTACAGCCCTGGTGATGGTGGGCAAATTTGGAATCACGGCTGCCTTTTCCATGGTCTATGTGTACACAGCTGAGCTGTATCCCACAGTGGTGAGAAACATGGGTGTGGGAGTCAGCTCCACAGCATCCCGCCTGGGCAGCATCCTGTCTCCCTACTTTGTTTACCTTGGTAAGTCCCATGGGCCTGGGGACACTAGAGCAATGGGATGGAAGTACTAATTGGCTTGAATGTAAGCTGGAGGTAGCTTGTTAACAGGAAAACAAGCTCATACAGCACATGGGCTCCATCCAGTACTGGATCTTTAGCCGGGGAGGGTTCTTATCCCAGTGTACTGGCCCTCACTTTCAAATAGAAAACAACCTATAGACTACCTAGAAATTGATGAGAAAATGAGAGGGTTTGTATCTGTTTTAGCCATCCCAGGCCTTCCATCGGAGACTACAATTCCTTTTCCCTAAGAACCTACAGAGTGGTTTAGTGAGCTGGTATACTTAGTTGGAGAAATTTCTTGGAATCAGAGTTTAAAAGTAATATGAAGGAAAAGATGTCCATGTAAGAGATCTGATGAACTGAAAATTATCATAACCTGGAGCACTATAGAGCGATTTCATGTTGTGGGAAGATCCACCCCATGCCATTTTATGTAGCAGGGCTCCAGTTTTCTCTTCTCAGAATTATGTCCTCATAGCACCTGCAGTTTCCCTGCACATCCCTAGCCAGTACCTCTTTAGGGAGGTAGCACACCCCTGAGAGTACCCAGAGTGCTTTGTGAACATGCTGTGTAGATCTCAAAGCAAGAGTACCCTGCCTAGCCTGAAGGCAGATCACATGGGCTGGGACACATCTGCAGAGGTGGAAGAGTTATTTCCATCCCTGGACAAGTACCTCCAGTTCCTTGGAAACCCAACCTTGGGAAATAAGAATAATTAGCATGGCCCAGCTTTTCTCCTGCAACCACCCCTCTCTACTCCTCCCTTGCATGGTGGAACACCACTGGGCTCTGGGCATGCCTGTGCCAGCTCTGGGTTCTGAAACCTGTCTAGGTGCCAGATTATAATCTGGCAGCTCAGACCGTGGGAGACGTGAGACCAAGAAGAAAGGTGATCCCCTTACAGAGTCCTGAGAGCATAAAAGGGGAGAGCGAGACCAAGTCTAACAAAGCCCTGGGCCTGCGCTGTCTGCTTTGCCATAGGTGTCTATGACCGCTTCCTGCCCTACATTCTCATGGGAAGTCTGACCATCCTGACAGCCATCCTCACCTTGTTTCTCCCAGAGAGCTTCGGTACCCCACTCCCAGACACCATTGACCAGATGCTAAGGGTCAAAGGGTAAGAAGACCTCCTCCCTCAGTGTTGATGCTCTGGGTCTAGGCCTGGCGAGGTCTCAGGAACACCCCACATGAGAGTCACTCACAAATTCCCTCTCACAGACACCATGGACTAATTTAGCCATCAGAGGGCTGTAAATGGCAAGGTGCTTACTTATAGCCTGTCCTCTCTGGTCTGTTCCTGTGTGGACATGTCACTATACACATCTCCATGGCAGTAGCCATGCTGGGTAGTGCAGAGGCTAGAAGAAACCTTTCAGAATCTGCTTCATGATTCTCTTTCCCAGGGAAGATATCCTCAGTTTGTTTGGAGACTGGGAGGCATCTTTTTAAAATTTAAAAAAAAATTTTTTTTACTAACATTTTTTTGCTTGTTTTTATAGAATGAAACATAGACAAACTCCAAGTCACACAAGTATGTTAAAAGATGGTGAAGAAAGGCCCACAATTCTTAAAAGCACAGCCCTCTAACACACCTTCCAGTAAGGGAAAAAACGAAGAGGAAAAATCATCTTGCCAGAAATGGCCAGCTTGTGCAGACTCTGAGACCTTCAGTGACAAAGGCCTTTTACTGTTTATCCTCTTGACCTGTGTCTGACTTGCTCATGGATGGTCACCACACTCAAAGGCTACGTATGGTCCTAGAGCACCGCCTTCCTCTAGGGACACTGCAGCTACCTACAGATAACTTCATATAAGTCCTAACTATTACAATGATGGACTCCACTTTATAAGAAGCTAATTATTCACTAGCACCAGTGAGATCTGGAGGAATATGAGAAGCATACGCTAAATTTATATTTTAATTTTAGACTACCTGAAAAGGCCCCTAATAAGGCTAGAGGTCTAAGTCCCCCTACCCCTTCCCTACTCCCCTCTAATGGTGAACTTTAGAGGGAAAGGAAATAATTGCACAAGGAGTTTGATTTCTTACCTTTTCTCAGTTACAAAGGACATTAACTGGATCATTGCTTCCCCAGGGCAGGAGAGCGCAAGGCTAGGGAAAGCGAAAGGTAATGAAGATGGAGCAGAATGAGCAGATGCGGATCACTGGCAAGTGCACCTATGTGTGAGCTTTTAGAACACTCAGCCTGATGACTAAGTAGACTTGTCTACATCTGATCTAAGCACTGGGCTTGTCTAGGCCCATAAGAAATACACCATTGAATCTCCTATTCTTGTTTTCCACTGCTGTGGAAACCTTGCCACTATAGAGTCTTATGTATGGTTTAAACGAAGTTTATCAGTGAGAGAGACTAGCGACCTTGTCTTTCAAATCTGTAATGTTGGTTTTGTTTCGTTGTTTGTTGTTATATGCTTTTCTCCTTATTTGCCCTTCAGAATACACTTGGGAAAGGCTAGTTCCTTAGCCTCCTGATTTGTGTTTTTGTTTTGTTTTGTTTTGTTTTGTTTTGAGATGGAATCTCACTCTGTTGCCCAGACTGAGTGCAGAGGCTCAATCTTGGCCTCAATAGGGGCTGGCTCACTGCAACCTTCGTTTCCTGGGTTCAAGCGATTTTTCTGCCTCAGCCTCCCAAGTAGCTGGGACTATAAGCGCCCGCAACCATGCCCAGCTATTTTGTGTGTGTGTGTGTGTGTGTGTGTGTGTGTGTGTGTGTGTGTATTTTTAGTAGAGACGGGGTTTCACTACATCGGCCAGGCTAGTCTCTAATCTTATCTTCAGATCCGCCTGCCTCAGCCTCTCAAAGTGCTGGGATTACAGGCGTGTGCCTCTGTGCCTGGACGTATCTTT
>NW_016107391.1:9874275-9879532 GCF_001604975.1 Cebus imitator | reverse complement strand
AGATGGGGTTTCACCATGATGGCCAGGCTGGTCTTGAACTCCTGACCTCAGGTGATCCACCCACTTCAGCCTCCCAAAGTGCTAGGATTACAGGTGTGAGCCACCGAGCCTGGCTCATCTTTTGTTTTTTTTAAACCCAGAATCACTCTGACAATTGTCTGCAGCTGCCACTGGTGCCAGGCCTTACCAGCCCTAGCCTCTAGCACTTCTTTAAGTGCCAAAAACAGTGTCATTGTGTGTGTTCCTTTTTTGATACTTAATCATGGGAAGAAATTACAAAAAAGAAATTTAAATTGTGTTCACAGTCTTTCAGAGCAGCTCACTTTAGTCCTGTAACATTGGGAGATATTTTGTGTTCAGTGTAATTGTCTTCTCTTGGCTGATCATGTTACCATGGTACTCCTAAAGCATATGCTTTACCTGGTTAAAAAAGAACAAACACGTTTTTGTGAAAGCCACTGAAGTGCCTTGGGAAATAAAGTTTTAATAAGTAAAATGATTTTTTAAATAACAGCAACTGCCTAGAATCTTTATTTCCAGAATTTAGTGATCCTGTGCCACAGTCAGCTGCCTTTTCTCTGTATCATCAGCTTGGGCTAATTCTAGCAATGGTTGGGATTAATCTCTAAGGCTAAGATTTGATTATTGTGAACAAGAATTCTTTACTTTATTACTGACTATGGACTGAGCCAGCCTTCTTGCACAAATGTTGTAGCATGGGTTCCCTTAAAAGCAGAGCCTGAGACCAGTGCTTCTGTGCAGTTAAGCAGTTTATGCTTTGGGGAACAAGATTCCAGGGAGTAGGAATAAAAGGCAGGAGGAGGAGAACAGGAAAGAGGGAGGCTGAATACAAGGATGTATTTTCAGGTTGGCTAGCAACAAGGGCAGGGGTGCTCCATCCAGCAGGGACTTCAGAGGAAGCTTATGAAATGCATCTCTACCATCTGTACCATGGGTAAAAGGGGGAAGCATTTCTCTGTTGGCACCCATTGTCAAAAGCAGCCCACAGGTGTCAGCTCCCCATATTTCCAGGCTGCAAATGCATGAGTCCCAAATAAGTTCTGTCCCATGGGTAGAAAGCAAGAGAGGATACATTGCAGGGCCAAAGTGAGGGTTGCCAGAGCCCATGAGAACTGGTCACTGCAACAGTGGCCAGAATAAGTGGTGGGCTGAGAGGATTGGGGGTTGAGTGTGGTGCACAAGACGTGTCTAAATCTATATATAATTTGCACAGGGGACCTGGGTAAAAAGCTCCAGTGTTGGATAGAAACTCAAGGGCATGCAGCATAACAAAACAAGCAGCATCAAACTGGGGAGAAGGAAGGCAGCACATCTGGAACACTGTTGGCCTCTCCACTCTCCTCAAACATGGTCCTGTACTGGGTTACTGATTACGTGACTTCCCAGGGGCTCTAGAATCTGAATTGCAGTTCTGTCTGCCTGTTCTCCTGTAGTAGGAATGAACAGTTTCTGCATTTTCTCTCTTATTCTCAATGCCACTGATTATAGTCATTTGTGGCCTTCTGAGGGCAAAAATCATAATTACCTGAATGCTTAGAGCTCTTCGTGTGGTGGGGCAATAGCCCAAGTCACTTCCAGAGTTGAGCCAAGCATGTGGAAATACAAATCCTGTCTAAGCCTGTTGGATTCGTGTGTGGCTTGTTTCCTTTAGAGCCATGACTTTGGGAAGACTGACAATGTTATCAGACCAAGGATCTCCTCTGCTCGAGGAGAGAGGCATTCACAAACTATAGCCATAGGGACAGATTTGGTGAGTGATGAGGTTGTCAGTTAATGTGTGTAACAACCAGAAGCCAGCATATCCACAGAAATATAAAGGACAAAGAAAAGGAGGTAAAGGAATGATTCAGATTTTTTTAAAAACCAAAGTTTTCTGCCATAGATCAAAGTAAAGGCAAGGATTTGCCACATCATCTTTTATTATTCTTGGCAACTAGTTCTTATCTCTGTCAGGGTTCCCTGAACACTCTCAAGGATTCCAGAAGGCTGTTGTTTGTCAAAAATAATTATTCTGCTTAATACCTGGTCTAAGTGATGGTCAGTGAGGGCACAGGACCCTGTTCTCTGCCGGGTGGTAAATAGCACAATAGAACTTTCTTCTGGGTGTTTTTTATAATTATTTTCCTAAAGGGCTTTTAGGCTAATAGAGGCTTGATGCAATATACTGGCAACACCTTATGTTATATGCCATTGCTTTAAAAGCACTTTGGAAAATAAAATCCCATGAGGGTGACAGAGGATGTCCCGGATGACAGACACAGGTTTTTCAGCAGAAATCATGTTTTAGAGCTCTCAGGCAGACCCACCCCTGAAGGTGTCACCTTGTGAAGAAGAGACCTAACCTCAGGGACAGGATTCTGCCAGAAGCCGCCAGAGACACTGGGACATAATCTCTCTGTTGGGCCAGCCACAGGGCAGCAGCCAGGCCCCTGACTGGCTCTTTCCCTGGGAATAAGTCTCACAAAAGACTTCTCATGGATGTATAGAGGAGATGTGAGGATACACTCCACATCAAGGATAGGCCGCTAAATACTACTACATGGTGATACTGGTATTTCGCATGGCTAGTCTACTGAAGAGATTTGAAACCTAATGCTCATGCAACCCTTGATTATGAGCAAAATAGTTCCGAAAATTCCAAATGTCGTCATAGATTTGCCCTCTCCAATGCCAAACAGATGAGCATTAAAAAAGTAAAAGCCCTAGGAACAGCTCCAGTCTGCAGCTCCCAGCGAGATCAACACAGAAGGTGGGTGATTTCTGCATTTCCAACTCAGGGACCCAGCTCATCTCACTGGGACTGGTTAGACAGTTGGTACAGCCCATGAAGGGCGAGCCGAGGCAGGGTGAGGCATCCCCTCACCTGGGAAGCACAAGGGTTTGGGGAACTCCCTCCTGTAGCCAAGGGAAGCCATGAGGGGCTGTGCCGTGAAGAATGGGGCATTTTGGCCCAGATGCTATGCTTTGCCCATGGTCTTTGCAACCCGCAGACCAGGAGATTCTCTCGGGTGCCTACACCACCAGGGCCCTGGGTTTCGAGCACAAACTGGGTGGTTGTTTGGGCAGATACCAAGCTAGCTGTAGGAGTTTTTTTCATACCCCATTGGTGCCTGTAACACCAGCAAGACAGAACCATTCACTCCCCTGGAAAGGGGGCTGAAACCAGGGAGCCAAGTGGTCTAGCTCAGCAGATCCCACCCCCACGGAGCCCAGCAAGCTAAGATCCACTGGCTTGAAATTCTCGCTGCCAGAACAGCAGTCTGAAGTTGACCTGGAATGCTTAAGCTTGGTGGGGATAGAGGTGTTCACCATTACTGAGGCTTGAGTAAGCGGTTTTTCCCTCACAGTGTAAACAAAGCCACCAGGAAGTTTGAACTGGGTGGAGCCCACCACAGCTCAGCAAAGCCGCTATAGCCAGACTGTCTCTCTGGGCAGGGCATCTCTGAAAGAAAGGCAGCACCCCCAGTCAGGAGCTTATAGATAAAACTCTCATCTCCCTGGGACAGAGCACCTGGGGAAGGGGTGGCAGTGGGCGCAGCTTCGGCAGACTTAAATGTTCCTGCCTGCCAGCTCTGAAGAGAGCAGTAGATCTCACAGCACAGCGCTTGAGCTCTGCTAAGGGACAGACTGCCTCCTCAAGTGGGTCCCTGACCCCCATGACTCCTGAATGGGAGACCTCCCAGCAGGACAGCTCCAGCTGGCATCTGGCAGATGCCCCTTTGGGACAAAGCTTCCAGTGAAAGGAACAAGTGGCAATCTTTGCTGTTCTGCAGCCTACACTGGTGAGACCCAGGAAAAAAGAGCAAACCTCCAGCAAACTCCAGCAGACCTGCAGCAGAGGGGCCTGACTGTTAGAAGGAAAACTAACAAACAGAAAGGAATAGCATCAACATCAACAAAAAGGATGCCCACACAAAAACCACATCCAAAGGTCACCAACATCAAAGACCAAAGGTAGATAAATCCATGAAGATGAGGAAAAACCAGCGCAAAAAGGCTGAAAATTCCAAAGGATCACAACTCCTCACCAGCAAGAGAACAAAACTGGACAGAGAATGAGTTTGATGAAATGACAGAAGTAGGCTTTAGAAGGTGGGTAATAACAAACTCCACCGAGCTAAAGAAGCATGTTCTCACCCAATGCAACGAAGCTAAGAACCTTGAAAAAACGTTAGAGGAATTGCTAACTAGAATAACCAGTTTAGAGAAGAACATAAATGACCTGATGGAGCTGAAAAACACAGCACTAGAACTTCGTGAAGCATACACAAGTATCAATAGCCAAATGGATCAAGCAGAAGAAAGGATATCAGAAATTGAAGATCAACTTAATGAAATAAAGCATGAAGACAAGATTAGAGGAAAAAATAATGAAAAGGCATGAACAAAGCCTCCAAGAAATTTGGGACTATGTGAAAAAACCAAACCTATGTTTGATTGGTGTACCTGAAAGTGATAGGGAGAATGGAACCAAATTGGAAAACACTCTTTAGGATATTATCTAGGAGAACTTCCCCAGCCTAGCAAGGCAGGCCAACATTCAAATTCAGGAAATACAGAGCACACCACAAAGATACTCCTCAAGAAGAGCAACCCCAACACATATAATCATCAGATTCACCAAGGTTGAAATGAAGGAAAAAATGTTAAGGGCAGCCAGAGAAAAAGGTCAAGTTACCCACAAAGGGAGGCCCATCAGACTAACAGCAGATCTCTCTGCAGAAACTCTACAAGCTGGAAGAGAGTGGGGCCAATATTCAACATTCTTAAGCAAAGTAATTTTCAACCCAGAATTTCATATCTGGCCAAACTAAGCTTCATAACAAAGGAGAAATAAAATCCTTTACAGATAAGTAAATGTTGAGAGATTCTGTCACCACCAGGCTACCTTACAAGAGCTCTTGAAGGAAGCACTAAATCAGGAAAGGAAAAACCAGTTCCAGCCACTGCAAAAACATACCAAATTGTAAAGATCATTGACATTATGAAGAAACTGCATCAACTAACAGGGCAAATAACCAGTTAGCATCATAATGACAGGATCAGATTCACATACAACAATATTAACCTTAAATGTAAATGTGCTAAATGCCCCAATTAAAAGACACAGACTGGCAAATTTGGGTAAAGAGTCAAGACTCATCGGTGTGCTGTATTCAGGAGACCCATCTCACATGCAAAGAAACACATAGGCTCAAAATAAAGGGATGGGGAATATTTACCAAGCAAATGGAAA
>NW_016107391.1:9867600-9872755 GCF_001604975.1 Cebus imitator | reverse complement strand
CTCAAAAAAAAAAAAAAACAATAAAGGGGATATCACCACTGATCCCACAGAAATACAAACTACCATCAGATAATACTATAAACACCTCTACGGAAACCAGAAAATCTAGAAGAAATGGATAAATTCCTGGACACATACACCCTCCCAATACTAAGCCAGGAAGAAGTCAAATACCTGAATAGACCAATAACAAGTTCTGAAATTGAGGCAGTAATTAATAGGCTACCAACCAAAAAACAGCCCAGGACCAGACTGATTCACAGCTGAATTCTACCGGAGGTACAGATAGGAGCTGGTACCATTCCTTTTGAAACTATTCCAAATAACAGAAAAAGAGGGACTCTTCCCTAATTCATTTTATGAGGCCAGCATCATCCTGATACCAAAACCTGGCAGAGACACAACAAAAAAAGAAAATTTCAGGCTAATATCCTTGATGAACATCAATGCAAAAATCCTCAATAAAATACTGGCAAACCAAATCCAGCAGCACATCAAAAAGCTTATCCACCATGATAAAGTTGGATTAATCCCTGGGATGCAAGGCTAGTTCAACATACACAAATCAATCAACGTAGTCCATTTACATAAACAGAATCAAAGACAAAAACCACATGATTGTTTCAATTGATGCAGAAAAGGCCATATGTAGAAAACCGAAACTGGACACCTTCCTTACACAAAAGTTCACTCAAGATGGATTAAAGACCTAAAACCATAAAAACCCTAGATGAAAACCTAGGCAAGACTATTCAGGACATAGGCATGGGCAAAGGCTTCATGACTAAAATACCAAAAGCAATGGCAACAAAAGACAAACCTGACAAATGGGATCTAATTAAACTAAAGAGCTTCTGCACAGAAAAAGAAACTATCATCAGACTGAACAGACAACCTACAGAATGGGAGAAAATTTTTGCAATCTACCCATCTAACAAAGGGCTAGTATCAAGAATCTACAAGGAATTTAAACAAATTTACAAGCAAAAAACAGCCCCATCAAAAAGTGGGAAAAGGATATGAACAGATACTTCTCAAAAGAAGGCATTTATGCGGCCCACAAACATGAAAAAAAGCTCAGCATCACTGGTCATTAGAGAAATGCAAATCAAAACCACAATGCAGCCAGGCGCGGTGGCTCACGCCTGTAATCCCAGCACTTTGGGAGGCTGAGGCGGGTGGATCACAAGGTCAAGAAATCGAGACCATCCTAGCCAACATCGTGAAAACCTGTCTCTACTAAAAATACAAAAATTAGCTGGGTGTGGTGGTGTGCACCTGTAATCCCAGCTACTTGGGAGGCTGAGGCAGGAGAATGCTTGAACCTGGGAGGCTGAGGTTGCAGTAAGCCAAGATCACGCCACTGCACTCCAGCCTAGTGCCTAGCGACAAACCGAGACTCTTTTTGAAAAAAAAAAAAAAAACACAATGTGATACCATCTCATACTAGTTAGAATGGCAATCATTAAAAAGTCAGGAAACAACAGATGCTGGAGAGGATGTGGAGAAATAGGAATACTTTTACACTGTTGGTGGGAGTGTAAATTGCTTCAACCATTGTGGTGATTCCTCAAGGATCTAGAACCAGAGACACCATTTGACCCAGCAATCCCATTACTGGGTATATACCCAAAGGATTATAAATCATTCTACTATAAAGACACATGCACACGTATGTTTATTGCAGCACTATTCACAGTAGCAAAGACTTGGAACCAACCCAAATGATAGGCTGGATAAAAAAAATGTGGCACATATACATCATGGAATACTATGCAGTCATAAAAAAGGATGAGTTCATGTCCTTTGCAGGGACATGGATGAAGCTGGAAACCATCATTCTCAGCAAACTAACACAGGAACAGAAAACCAAACACCACATGTTGTCACTCATAAGTGGGAGTTGAACAATGAGAACACAGGGGCACAGGGAGAGGAACATCACACACTGGGGCCTGTCGGGGGTGGGGAGACAGGGAAGGGATAGCAATAGGAAAAATGCCTAACGTAGATGACGGGTTGATGGGTGCAGCAAACCACCATGGCACGTGTATACCTATGTAACAAACTTGCACATTCTGCACATGTATCCTAGAACTTAAAGTATAATAAAAGTAAAAGCCTGCACATTTTTTTCACCAAAACCAAACAAGAAAATAGCACAATATAGTACACTTTTAAAATTGGTGAAAGGAGAAGAAATGAAGATTCTAACCCTGCCCTTAATCTCTTGAGCCATACTAAAATGTTAGCAACATCTGGTACAGCCTCCCTAACACTCCCAAATCTGGCAAACCTCTATTTCTTGCCCCCTTCGAAGATTTTTGGAAACTACTCTAGAACACAAATGGATGAAATACAAAAATTGGACAATGGAAATGACTCTCTGAAAGAAGTGAGACCTGCCCAATAAGAAAGACTAAAGCCCCAGGCACAGTGACACACGCCTGTAATCGCAGTACTTCGGGAGACCAAGGCAGGAGGATCACCTGAGGTTGGGAGTTTGAAACCAGCCTGGTGAAACCCTGCCTCTATTAAAAACACAAAATTAGCTAGGCACGTTGGCACCACGTCTGTAATCCCAGCTACTTGGGAGGCTGAGGCACAAGAATCGCTTGAACTTGGGAGGCAGAGGTTGTAGTGCGCCAAGATCCCACCATTGCAGTCCAGCCTGGGCAACAGAGTGAGACTCCATCAAAAAGAAAGAAAGAAAGAAAGAAAGAGAGTGAAAGAGAGCGAAAGAGAAAGAAAGAAAAGAAAAGAAAAAAGAGAAAAGAAAGAAGGAAAGAAAAATGCTAATGGGAGTCCTCCTTTAGGCTGAAATGAAAGGACACTAGTCAGTAACTTGAATACTTGAATCTGCATGAAGGAATAATGAACATGGGTAGAGGTAGCTACCTAAGTAAATATAAAGGGCAGTATTAATTTTTTTCCCTAACTCCTCTTTTTTCCCATATAACTTAAAAAGACAACTGTATGAAGCAATAATTAAAATTTAGGTTGAGGCTGGGCGCCATGGCTCACGCCTGTAATCCCAGCACTTTGAGAGGCTGAGGCGGGTAGATCACAAGGTTAGGAGATTGAGACCATCCTGGCCAACATGCTGAAACCCCGTCTTACTAAAACACAAAATATTAGCCAGGTGTAGTGGCATGTGCCTGTGTAGTCCTAGCTACTTGGGAGGCTGAGGCAGGGGAATTGCTTAAACCCAGGGGGCAGAGGTTACAATGAGCTGAGATCACACCACTGCCCTCCAACCTGGTGACACAGCAAGACTCTGTCTCAAAAAAAAAAAAAAAAAAAAAATTTAGGTTGATGGGCATATAATGTATAAAGATGTAATTTGTGGAAATACAATATAAAGGTGGTGGAACTGAATAAGAACAAAGCGTTTAAATATTATTGAAATTAACTTGGTATTAATCTAAACTAGATTTTTATAAATTAACATATGAATTGTAATCTCCAGGGCAATTATTAAGAAAATAAATAAATAATACATAGTTTACAAACATACAGATTTAGAATTGTCCTAGAAAATATGTTTTAACACAAAAGAAAGCAATAATGAAGGAACTGAGGAATAAAAAAGGTAAAAGACAGAAAACAAGTAGCAAAATGATAGGAGTAAGCCCTTTTCAGTAATTATATTAAATGTAACTCTTCAATTAAAAGGCAGAGATTGCCCAAATAGATTTTAAAATCATGATCCAACTATTACGATGTCTACAAGAATTTCAGTTTAGATTCAAAGTCACAACAAATAGGTTGAAAATTAAAAGGGGGGAAAGATCTTCCATGCAAGTAACTCAAAGAGAGTTTGAATGGCTATATTAATACCAGACAAATAGACTTTAACACAAAACTTAAGACAAAAAAGGTCATTATATTACAATAAAAGAGTCTAACCTTCATATATTTTTAATGCATTTCAACTCCTGATATGACACCCTTTCAACTTTCTAGTTCTCCTTGAAACTCCTGCCTCCAGCTATACATTGTCCTCCTTCATCTCTGATTATCCCAATTCTATTCATGTTCAAGTTTTACCCCATGGCATCCTCTTTATGTGAGGCACTATGGCTTTGGCTAAGTGCCCAGATCCAGAGCAGATAAATTAGGTGTTCCAAAAGTAGATGTCTCCACTTACTAGCTCTATAACTTTGGGGAAGTGACTTAACTTTTCTGAGATTGTTTCCTCAACTGTAAAATTCCTTACCTATATCAGGTTTCCAGAAAGATTAAATTAGATCATGAATGTAAATTATACTGTAATTATTGACACTACAAATAGTTAGTCCTTATTATATTATGCTGGGTTCCATGAGGGAAATTGTAACTACCTTGGGGGAAAAGACAGGCCTATCCCTAAGGTGCTTAAGTAGTACTCCCTGTACCTTTGGTAGTTTTTTAAAATTTAACAAATATTTTTTACTCATTCATCCTTGAATGAGAGACAGAGCTCTCAGGAAAACATCTTTTATGAAGCCCACACCTACTTCTTTCTCATTTTAGTCCAAACAGACTAAGAGTATCTGGCTTCCTGACAGCTTGGGAACAAAGCTTGTAAAGTCGCCTACTGTCAGCCTCCACACCACCATGAGACGGATATGGGCTGCCTGGGGTGTGCAGTTGATGAAAGAAATGCTATGCTTGACTATGATTGAGTGCCATGTTCAAATACTCAGGTATTAGTCATGATTTGTGTTCAAGCCTCCTTCCATGGGAAGAACCGGCGGTGGACCTGAAGAGCTCTGCCTTCAAATGGGTGATTCACTCAGAACAGGCTGCTGGTGACTGAACCTCAAGGACAGGGTTATCCTTTGCACCCAGCTCTCCAAGGGCACCTTGCTTAGGGAGGCTAAGCTCAGAGCCAAAGTGCCTTTTGGAGTGCTAGCATCTTTCTACCAACAATGGCAGATTTCCATCTGTGCTGCCAAACAAGTAAGATCTTACCTTAAGGAACACTTACAAAGTATGACTTCTAGGCAGGGCACGGTGGCCTGTAATCCCAGCACTTTGGGAGGCCAAGGTGGGTTGATCCCCTGAAGTCAGGAGTTTGTGACTAGCCTGGCCAACATGGAGAAACCTGTCTCTACTAAAATTACAAAAACTAGCCAGGTGTGGTGGTGGGTGCTTGTAATCCCAGCTACTT
>NW_016107391.1:9858897-9867462 GCF_001604975.1 Cebus imitator | reverse complement strand
AAAAACAAAAAACAGACTTCCTTTTCCCAGAAAACTAAGGCCCCCAAAAGGGAAATTATTTCTGTTTGGCTGTTCAGGAATAATTGCTCAACCCCTTTTGATTTTTTTACTTTTAGCTCCTCCTCAAGGAAGTTAAAGGATGTTTTCTGCTATTAGTAGGTTGTGGTTTTTAGAGGAAAATAGTACTAGTATTGAGATATAAACTGGAAATTGCTGATTATCCATGGAACAAGAATTTTAAAAACAAGACCAGAACCTAGCTCCCACAAAGGTCATGGTTGATAGCTTAGTACCAAAGCACAAACATTATCTTCTGAGTGGGAAAGCAGGTATGGAGCTTCCTTGCCCACCTGACACTTCAGCCAACATGTGCCGAATTGGAGCCCTCCAAAACTTGGGCCTCTTCCAAGGTTCTCAAAGTCAATTAAGGGCATCATTGTGTCAGCATGGGTCCTCCTAGAGCAGACATCAAGGTAGAATTAAACCTGGAAGAGTTGATTGGGGAGAATGCCTGTGGTGAATAAAGAGGAACCGAAGCAAGAGTAACCAGAGAGAACCTCACACCATAATGCAGATCTGACCCCTGTGAAAGGGGAGAGGGAAGGAGGGAATAGGAAGAGCCTTATATTGCAGAGCCATTCTGAGAAAGTGCAGGCCAGTCAGGCTGACAGAAAGCCCCAGAATATGGGTAGCCTAATAGAAAAGTTCCACCTCTGGCATTCCCACTGCAAGATCCATCTTGCAGCATTTAGGATAGTATTCTATATTTGACCGATTGTTTTATTACCTCACTCAGGTGTGTTTCCCAAGGGCAGAGACCACATTTATTTTTGCTCATCACTGAAACCCAGCATTAGCAGGACGAGCTGCATTTTGTAGTTGCCACAGAATATGTGTTGAATGAAGTATCTAAAAAGGTTATTTGATTTTTTCATTTTTATCTGAATCACACACCAGGTATGTTTCTTTCCTAACCAATGACTCCTAAGTTAGATGCTCTTTGCACCATGCTTTCATTCCATTTATATCATTCTTCAGCTGTGTTGAGTGATCGTCAGCTGCCCTGCCCCCCTACCCACCCTCCATTGCCTGCTTCTGTAGTAAATGTTGAAAAACACGTGCTTTGAAGAGATCTTCCAAACAGGCTTTGTGTGAGCAACATGGCTGTTTATTCACCTGGGTGCAGGTGGGCTAAGGCCGAAAAGGGCATTAGCAAAGGGTAGTGGGATAGGCGTTGGTTTTATAGGTTTGGGTAGCTTTTTAGGGGGCGGGGGTGTTGCAGAGTAAGTTCAGTTACAGTGGTGGGGCATGGGGCAAGGAGTATACAAGTTCAGTTACAATGGCATGGTTGGGTGAGAGGTATTTACATTATCATAAGAACAGTTAAGATGGCAGGGTTGGGTGAGGGGCTTGTGGGAACCTCTGCTGAACGATCAGGGACAACGGTGAGCAAAGGTCAGGGGGTGGGAGACTTTCTCAGAGGCAAGCAGGACTTCAGACTTTCCGGCTCCAGGCTTGCATATGGAGACCTGACAGTCAAGTCTTTTAGAACTGGCCTTGGACTTGGATTTTTGCTTCTTTTGTGTCTTCATTGGCTATCATTGCAGGCCTGGATAAAGTGCTTATTGCAGAACTTGCTACTGTACAAACTTTTGTTTCAGGGTTAGATCAGGAAGGGTAGTAAGGAAAACAGAGCTGCCTCCAAAGAGCTGGGATAGAAATCTGTCCTTTAGAAGTCAAATTACAAATCAAGCCAGTCAGAGCTGTGGGAAGAGATGGCCAGGGGCAGACCTGTTACTTATAGTTAAATGATCACAAGCTTGCTTTGCTTTTTATACACTGAGATTTGTGCCACGGATCATATCCAAACTATGGTGCAGTAAAATAAAAGCAGAGATCAAGCGGAAACAGGAAGTCTACAGTAAAGACCATCTGAGAGCGCCCTATAACTATATAACACTGCAGTGTGGTTACAGAGCAGCAAAAACTGCTTTGGTCCCACAACCCTTCCCACCATAGAGTTTGTGTGAGGATCTCATAAAGGGGGCTTATGCAAAAGACTCTGGAAGTAATGCAACCTCTGCTCACAAAACTCGGGAGGGTCTTTGTAGATGGGAGCTAGTAAGGCCAGAAGGCCTTACAGGACAGAGATCACCAAACGCCACAGGCTCTGCCTATGTTCTCAGAATATAGAGCAATTCCGATTGCTCTGCATCCACTGTGCTCGGGAGACAAAGGCCCCCTTCATGGACTGTGTGTGGGCTGACCTTATGGCGCCTTATCTGCTGCATCCGTCTTGCCAAAACACCTAGATAGACAATGGGTGGTAAAATCACACTGCCCTTAATTAGCATTTCTTAGGAGAACCACTTTTGCTATTAAATGCTGCAGACACATGCTCTTCCTTCGGCTACCCACCTCCTCACAGCCTGCAAGATCAACAAGATAATGTACCCAATAAAAGCACATGAAGCCCAGAGCTCAATGCCAATAGACTGTGTTGGAACCCTAGACCTACGCTGTAAAATTCTATTCTTGGGCCAGGCATGGTGGCTCACGCCTGTAATCCCAGCACTTTGGGAGGCCGAGGCAGGAGGATCAGCTGAGGTCAGGAGTTAAAGACCATCCTGGACAACATGGTGAAACCCCATCTCTTAAAAAAAAAACATTCTATTCTTTTATCTTTGTCTTTATTTCTTTTCTCACTCCCTCAGCACCCACGTACAGGGTTGGGCTGGTTCCCAGCAAGAGCAGACACAAAATGTCTCCATAAAGAAAAATAAGGGCTGCAAGACCTTATTGAGTAATGTTACTCAGTGACGCCTTGCCTATCTAAAAATGTGTCCATCTGAGGAGGGGTGGCCTGGGTACCACAATAAAGAGAGTCTCATCGACACAAACAGATGGTGTCCACCAGGCCCCATCTAGGGAGAAGAGCTGGCCAGGCCAGCAGGGATGAGTGAACAGTCCTCCCTACAGGTTTTGACCTGTGTTGTGGAGAAAGACATCCCACATTGCCCAAACCTGATATAATTAAACATTTAAGTCGGACAACTCACTCTTCTGATTCTGATTTTAGGCTCACTAAGCCACCTTCTGACTACTGGGCTCCAAACTGCATGGCTACAAGAAGAGAATGTACTCATCAGGTGGCCTCGAGTCCAGTGTTCCTGACAGTCTTGCTTCTGACAGGAATGGCTAAGCTGCAGGTTTTGGGGTCAGATGGCCTTGATTCAAACTCTGCCACTAACATACATAGTAACTGTATGAACCTTGGGATTTCCTTCATCTTTTTTCCTCCAAATGAAAAATTAATAGATTATAATATACCACATGATAGTAGGGAGAATTAAAGGAGGTAATGCATGTAATAGCACTTCTCTAGCAAATACTGAAGGAAATCAGTAAGTTGGCATTCTGACTTTATGCATCAGTGCTACTCAACTATGGAACACTACAAGTCAGATGAAATTTTTGGTCCCACAAAGTCAGGGACCAAACCTGGATCCCGGGAAATCACCAAGACGAAAGACTTCAGGCCTGACTTTGCCTCCTGATGCTCTCTGTTCACATGTGTGATATCTATAAAAGGTAACCAGGATTTTGCTTATCTGCTTATATCTCTACCTGTCTTTTCCTCATCTTCATCTTCCCAAACATAGTTCTTATGCCAAAGCAGATTTAACTCTACTTTGCTATCTTGGAGTCAAGAATTGTCCTATAAGGATGAAGAGGCTCCAAGTCTTGCCTTTTTTAATTTTGAGCCAGAGTCTTGCTCTGTTGCTCAGGCTGGAGTGCAATGGCAAAGTCTTGGCAACCTCTGCCTCCCAGGTTCAAGCAATTCTCCTGCCTCAGCCTGCCAAGCAGCTGGGACTACAGGCACACGCAGCCACACCCAATTAATTTTTTGTATGTTTAGTAGAGACGGGGTTTTACCACGTTGCCCAGGCTGGTGTCAGACTCCTTACCTCAGGCGATCTGCCTGCCTCGGCCTCCCAAAGTGCTGAAATTACAGGCTTGAGCCACCGCGCCTGGCCAAGGCTTGCCTTTTTTGTTTCTCTTTTTCCTTCATACTACAGACTAAAAGTATCATCTTTTGGATGGAGAAACAGGCTGTTGTTTTTCGAATGTCATTTGGCCTGCCCTGCTTTCCCACCTGCTCCTGAGGAAACTATTGCAAGGACACATACAAGACCCTCTATCAGTCACAGACCAGGGCCTCCATCTTGCCAGGAATGTGCCCAAATTACAAACGGGTAAACCAAAGTGACTCTGGCCAGATTTAATAGTTTATTTTGTTTTCTTTTTCCCATTATAACACACTGCTCTGTGTTTGCTCTATTGCAAACGTTCATGTTTGCTCTGCAATAAATATACACAACACAGCAAACTGTTTGGAGTATGATGTCTTGCCAATGTTTTCTAAAAGCAAGTGAATAGAAATGTTTGCAAAAATATTTTCAGACCTCAGTGGCCAGTGCTAAACACCGCTGTAGGAATGTCCATCAAACGCTGAGGCTGTGCTCTGCTCTAACAAAAACCTGGTTCCGTGGCATAATTGTAGGGACTAGTTGTCAGGCTAAATTTGAGACACTTCCAAAAAAAAAAATTGCAGGGCTTCCTCAGTGTTTAAACTCCAGATAATATTGTCCAAACTTTGACAACTATCCTGTTATCATGGAGACAGCTCCAAGTTGATGGCCTGGCCATTGGAGAATATCTATCAAACATCCAGATAAACAATGACTTGGTTGCTGCTCTCAAGGAGCCCACCTAGAAGCTTACAGAAATTTCAGGTATTTTCTCCCTTCTATTAATTCATTCCTAAAACTCTGGAAGTAGGTATGATTATTATCCCCATCCCACAAGGGAGGTAACTAAGTCTAACTGGTTGAATATTTTGCCCCAAATCACAGACAATGACAAACTGCCAGACACTGAACCCTGGAATCTCTAAATTTGTAGATATTGATGGGCACCGCTTAGACCAAGGAGTCCAAACCTGAGGCTTGCTGTTCCCGTTTCTCTTATCGGATGAAGGGACCCGACGTCATTGACTTTTGGTTTCTCCGCTGACCCCATATGAGGTGCCTGGTACCTCATGATCAAGTTCCCTCCAACGGAGGCCCCTCAGAGGCCTGGTCCCAGCTGCTCAGGCTGGCACTCGCCTCCTCAGGCCAGAGCCCGAGGCGCTGCCAGCGGCCAGGTCCCGGGATAGCTGCCAGCCACATGCCCAAATAGACGCTGAATCTCTGAAAGGCAGATGGAGGAACCTGTCCGCGTCGACGGAGGCGGCGCGGGCGCCTTTCCACTTGCAGCGGGCCTGCCCACCCCGGGCCAAGGTCCCGCCGAGGCAGGTGTGCGTGGCGGACTCGCTCGCGGGTACTCGGCCGGCCCGGCTCCAGCCGGAATGCCACCGGGCAGGCCAAGCGCAGACCCCAGCCCGCCGACCCCGCCTCTGGCTGCCGGCCCGCGCCCGCGCGCTCGCTCCTGGTCCCGCCTCCCGGAGGTTTTCGCTTTCGCTTTCCTGCCGATGTTGTTGAGGAAAATGAAAGCGGTCGTGGCCTGGACTGGCGCAGCTCTCGTTCCTGGCGAGGGGCGCAGAATGCAGCGGCGGCCGGCCTGGAGCGCGGGCGCTGAGGCCGCGGCCCGCACCGGGCGAGGTAAGCGCAACCCCTTCGCGGCCGCCTCGCGGGCTCCTCCTTGCGGACCCATCGGGCCGGACGCCAGGCGTTTGACGCTGGCAGGGTCGGAGGTCCAGCCGCTGGGGCGGGGAGGGCCTGAGACGCGGCACCGCTGGGTTTCGTGGCTTTGAGCCTCCAAACCGGGCTGGAAGACCTGGGAGGCTTCAGACAAGCGTGCCAAGGGTCTAGCAGCCCAGGGTGGAGCTGGGACCGTGGCAAGTGGGGCCACCTGAGCACACGTTTCCTTAGTGTAGAGCACCGACCTCCCTGGGTGTTGGTGAAAACTGAAGTGGGAGGATGTTGGTAAAATGCCGAGCAGGATGCCTAACCTGAGCTCTTAATCTACTCCCTCTTACCTGTCTGTCGCGTTTTTCCCTCTGGGCCCCACCCCATCCCTCCTGTAATTTGCCTAAGTTTCCTAGATCTGGTGCACCTGGGGGCACTTGGGGTGCCTTCCAAGTATTCCATGACCTAGCAAGCTAGCAGCTCATCCCCTTTGATGGTGGGCATGGAGAGCAACTAGGCCAGGATTTGCCCTTCTTGTCCTGGCCCTGCCCATGTGAAATGAGGGGCTCACTCTGCTGGGACCTTCATCCTGGTGCTGGCATAGATGGTCAGGGAAGGGTACACTTACAGATGGAGTCCTTCCCAGACCAGGAAATTTGCAGTCCACTGCATCTGCCAGCAGAAGCATGAAAGATGCATGCGACCTTGTCTTTGCCCTTTGTCAGGTATAGCCAACTCATTCTTGATATGCAAGAAGGGTGTTCCACCCCAGGGCTGTGGAAACAGCCCCTGCCCTTAGTGGGTTCCCCATCCTCTGGGGAGAGAAAATATGTATGCAAGTTACCCATAAGGCAAGTTGTGTAGAACAGGGACAGATGGGTGAAAGAGCTAAGAGCTGAGAGTAAAGTGACTAAATCATCAGGTACTTAACTTACATTTAAGTAACGACAGGTTTCACAGGGCAATACAAAGAATCCCCTTTAACTCACTTTTTGTCTTAGTAATAGTAATGAATTCAGCCTAATCTCACAGATCGATCATAAGGCCCATTAATGAAACAAAACTTGAATGATCTTAACTTTGAAAAAACCATCTGAATTTGACAAAAGATGGCCTGAGGTACCAAGTTTTAAAACATGGGGTCCCCTGCTGCCCTACCCCAGGATGGTGTTGAGTACTGATTGCTTTTAGAAAATGCTGCTGTTTTCATGCGCCAGAAAATTAGATTCACTTCTGTTCACATTCCATTGGCATGGGCTATCTCATAGGTCTCACCTAGTTGTAAGGTGGCTGGGAAATGTAGCCTGGTGGTGTTCCCAGGAGGATGAGAACAGAGAGATTGGTGAGCACTAATAACCTCTTCCACAATCAACTAAAGTAGTGAATCACTTTATCATGATGTGTTTGTAATATACTTTTGGATTTGATTAGATAATATTTTCTTTAGGAGTTTAACATCCATGTTTATAAGCAAAGCTATCTTGTATTTTTCTTTATTTGTACAGTCCATATTCCGCATTTCAAAATTAAGTAACCTCAAGTTGGGCAATGTTTTCTCTTTTCTTCTATTTTCTAAAGCAGCTCTATTAAGATAGAGATTTTCTGCTCCTTGGAAGTTAGTAGAAGGCACTTGTAAAATCTTCTGGGTCTGAAACTCTATGGGGAAAAGGTTTCAAAATTATTTCAGTCCTTAAGTGGTTATTCACATTTTCGTGCCAATTTTGGCAATTTTTATTTTCTAGAAATGTATTCATTTCATCTGTATTTTCTAATGTATTATCATATATTTATATTATTTCTTTATAAATTTTAAAATGTCTGTTTTGTCATTTCTTCCTTTTTCTGTAATCTTGTTTTTTTTTTTTTCAATCTTCTGTCAGTTATTCTTGATCAGTCTCACTGGAGGTTTATCTGCTTTCAAATAAATACTTCAGGTTTTGTTAACCACCTTTCGTTTTGGTCCTCTATATCCTCTATTTCACTGATTCTGCCCTTATATTTATTATTCCATTTTTTCATGTTTCTTTGGAAAACACAAAAAACATGCTTTTTGTAATAGATTCAGACAGTGTAGACATTTGTAAAGTGAAACAGAAAGTCTACTTCTGCCTCCTGTAAACCCGATCTCTATGGCCAACCACAGTTATCACGTTGGTGTATTTTTCTGGACCCTTTCCTATGCTTATACAAATATTTTTCTACAACTTCCTAAACTGTAACTTATGGGCCTCTTTCTGTGGTGTATACACACACATACACATGCATACACACACATACACACCCATTAAAATTGAATATGTATCATAATTTATCCATTTTCCATTCATGGACATTTAGGGTGAAAGTCTTGGTCTTTTAATAATGGAATTTAATTTGTTCATAATTATTTTGATCAATGATAAATGTGGTCTTATTTTTGCCATCTTGTTTTGCCATGTATTTATCATGTGTTGTTGTTTTTTTTTTCTCATGACTCTTTATGTATTTATCAAAGTGTATTTTTCCCCTGTTTCTTCTTTCTTTCTTTTTATTCAGTGAGTTGAAAGTTCTGTATCTTACAATAGGCCATCATTTAGTTCTTAAGCTTAGATAAACTTGTATTTTCCTCTCTGGCAAAAATTAATCAGAACCTATAACCTCCTTCCAAACATAAGAAATCTTTAAGCATGTTTTTTCACTTCTCTTTTTTCCTCACCTTTTCCCCACAGGCACATAAACACATAGGTATCTGCCCAGGAATTATTAAAATAATCTGGACAAGGCCGGGCGCGGTGGCTCAAGCCTGTAATCCCAGCACTTTGGGAGGCCGAGGCAGGTGGATCACGAGGTCAAGAGATCGAGACCATCCTGGTCAACACGGTGAAACCCCGTCTCT
>NW_016107391.1:9855018-9857647 GCF_001604975.1 Cebus imitator | reverse complement strand
TCTCAGTCTGTCGTTCAGGCTAGAGTGCAGTGGTGTGATCTCAGCTCACTGCAACCACTGCTTCCTGGGTTCAAGTGATTCTTATGCCTCAGCCTCCTGAGTAGCTGGGACTATAGGCATGTGCCACCATCCCCAGCTGATTTTTTTTGTATTTTTAGTATTGACAGGTTTTCACCATTTTTGCCCAGGCTGGTCTCTAACTCCTGATCTCAGGCAATCTGCCTGCCTTGGCCTCCCAAAGTGCTGGGATTACAGGTGTGAGCTACTGTACCCGGTCAGGTTTGCTTTTAAAATACATTTGTTTAAGGACAGAAATGAGTTGATATAAAGAGAAATGTTAAGTACATTACAGATGGTATTTAATTATAGCAAAATAATAATGGTAATGCATGGATATAGGAAATAGGACCCTAAGGAAATAATCAGAGCTATACACACAGATATTCCTGTAGAAATAGGACCCTAAGGAAATAATCAGAGCTATACACACAGATATTTCTGTAGATGAGGGATGTTACTGTAGATGAGTGTTGAAAAAATGAGCTTCAAACAGGCTTTGTGTGAACAACATGGCTGTTTATTCACCTGGGTGCAGGTGGGCTAAGGCCGAAATGGGCATTAGCAAAGGGCAGTGGGATAGGAGTTGGTTTTATAGGTTTGGGTAGTTTTTTGGGGGATGGGGGTGTTGCAGAGTAAGTTCAGTTACAGTGGTGGAGGGTAGGGGCAAGGAGTATACAAGTTCAGTTACAATGGCATGGTTGGGCGAGAGGTATTTACATTATCAAAAGAACAGTTAAGATGGCAGGGTTGGGTGAGGGGGCTTGTGGGAAGCTCTGCTGGGTGATCAGGGACAATGGGGAATGCAGGCAGTGGGTGGGAGACTTTCGCGGAGGCAAGCAGGACTTCAGACTTTCTGGCTCCAGGCTTGCGTATGGAGACCTGACAATGAGGAGGTTCCTCTCAATGATTTATGTTACCGTAAAGTTAGAAACTTTGTTCAGCAATAAGGGATTGGTTAAGTGATTTTCATACTTTCATATGATGGCATACTACCGTTATGAAAAACTATATTTAATACATGGAGAATCATATACTGTTACATAAAACTTATTACAAAAGTATATACAATATCCTAATTTTGTTAAAAATGAAGTGAGTATGCGTGTGTGTGTGCGCGCGTGTGCGCGCGTGCGTGCACACATGCGTACATGTGTGCCAAAATCAATGGGGAAAAAGACTGGAAGAAAATATTTCCAAATGGGTTATCTCTGGATCATTGGACTACAGGAGTTGAGTTTTCCAATAATAGGCATATGTCACTTTGTCACCAGAAAAAATATATATCTATTTTTAAATTAACTTCCTCCTACGATAACAGGACTGCCTGGTATTTTGTCACCTACAGGCATTCCTGGATCCTTTCGTGCTCTTACAATTCAGTTAGGTCCCTGTGGCCTGCTTTAAAGTCATGGGGAAAAAGTACCCTTAGGAAATCCTTGTCATCTCTCAATACAACCCAAGATACTTCGTTTTAGCGTGTGTATATTTATGTTTTTGGAATAGAATGGAGCAGCCAATCGAACATCACTAGCTCACTTGAATCACTGTAATGGTGTGAGACGTTGACCACCACCTTTGGAGGTGTGGCCTGCAGACCCAGTCTCAATGACGGATAAATGAATGCACTCTTACACCATTACAGTGATTCAAGTGGGCTAGGAAATGTCATTGGCTGCTTTTAGAGGGCGAAATGCAACCAAATGACCACGATTCCCTGTACCTCCACACGTTTATTCCTAACAGAGGTTCCAAGTCAACCCGCTTGTGGATAATTAATATGATTAAAAGTGGTTTTACGATGATAAATGCTTTAGGCTCTGGGCCCAGAGAAAACATTATTAACGGGTAATTTCCCTTTGACCTCCCCCTGAGAGTGTCATCCAGCCCAAAGTTTATAGGAGGAAACTGTGTAGAGACAAAGGGAGGTGGGGTAAACAGACTTAAACCCGGAAAGCCTTTCCTATGCTAATGTAAATGAGGCGGCTGCCTTTAGCCTGTCCCAATAAAACCTTTCGGCCTTGCAAAAGGTTTGAGACTAATCTGTAACTTTCCCTAATATTTCTTTAATATTTGCCAGACACCCTGGGTGAATCTCAACAGAATGGGAGAATGTTTCTAAAATTCTCTCAAATAATTTTTATTGCTTTTTCTTCTCAACAGCCCCATTTTTTAAGTAGGTCTGGATTATTAAGCAAGAATAGATGCTGAGAGAGTCTCCTAGTTTCTTATTTAGTCTTTCTTTACTTTCTGCATTTTCTACTGACCATGAAGTTTTTAGATGTTGGATTTAATCATGGTTCTGCTGGGTTGGAGATGTGTATGTTTAAATTTGGACATCTGTCTTCCAGAATTACAAAATCTCCAGGGGAAAAAAAAACAGTTCACTGCAAGGCTTAATGGTTGGCAGAAATCATTGCTACCTTTTGCCGAGTAAAAATTCCCCAGGCCGGCCGGGCGCGGTGACTCAAGCCTGTAATCCCAGCACTTTGGGAGGCCGAGGCGGGTGGATCACGAGGTCAAGAGATGGAGACCATCCTGGTCAACATGGTGAAACCCCGTCTCTACTAAA
>NW_016107391.1:9848996-9854907 GCF_001604975.1 Cebus imitator | reverse complement strand
CAAAAAAAAAAAAAAAAAAAAAAAAAAAAAAAAACCCCACAAAAAAAAAAAAAAAAAAAAAAAAAAAAAAATTCCCCAGGTGGTCTTTCTTAGGGCTTGTTCCTGGAGACTCTTGAACTGTTTTGCGGAAATGGGGTTGGCAGGTTATGTGAGTAAAGGTGTGTCTGCCTGGGGAGTGGTCTACAGCCCTGGGGCGAGCTTCCTCCTTCTGTAGAGGTGCTGGGCTCTAGCCAGGGCCTGAGCCTGAAAGAGGCCTGCTATGGCATTCCAGTAATCTGCCGGATTGCAGCAAGACCTTTCACTGGCAGGCTCTTCCCCTGCTGGGGTCCTTCAACTCCACCACTCCTCTCCATCCCCACAGCCACCATGGTGGTACAAGCTCTCACACCTCTTGCCTGGACCACAGCAGTGACCTCCAGCTGAGCTCTGTCTCCCCTTGCCCTTACTTCCAGTCTGGTTTTCCACAGGAGCTAGTATGTCCTATTCTCCTATTGCTGCTGTAACAAATTACCACAAAATCAGTGCCTTAAAACAACACAAATTTACTATTTTAAAAGTCCTGACATCAAGGCTTTGGCAGTGTTATACTGGACCGAGCATAGAAATTAACACCAAGACAAAAGTATGCCAGATTGTAGGGTCTTTATTGCCGGCGACCACAGAGGACTCACGTCTCTCCAACCTGTGGCATCGAAAGGAGGGTGCCAAGACTTTTCATACCTGAAAAACCACCTTGGGAGTGGGGGTGAGGAGCGGGGATGGGGATGAAAAGGCTTCAGACATTCCGAGGGCTAGTGGATTCTGTAAATCACCTCCTGGACGGAGACGAGGGCTCTGGATATTCCAAGGGCCAGGGGACTCTTGTCATTCCATTTGTTACTTAAGTGGTTCACAGAAGTCAAGATAAACGTTTGTTTACACATTGTCTGGGTAGTGATGGAAGTCACAGATCTTAGTTACTTATTACAAGTCGCAGGAATCAAGATGGCGTGGGTTAGGACTGCTTGCCTGTCACATTAGGGCCACAGAGAGCAGTTACTGATAAGCAAAGTTTAAGCGGCTTTACATAGTAGTTATTTCGCAGAGCAAACTAGCAGTTTTATTTACAGAAGCCAAGGCCAGCAGTTATTGTGAGGAGAATAGGGCAGCCATTACAACTTAATTTTGGAAAACAGCTTTGTCTTGTATAAAATGGCATTGCTCAGGTTCTAACTTTAGGCTAGCTATGTTACAGCAGGGCTGCGTTCCTTATGGAGGCTCTAGAGGAGAATGGTTTTGTTGCTTTTGCCAGCTTCCAAAGGCTGCATTCCCTGGCTCAGGGCCCCTTCCTCCTCTTCGAAGCCAAATCTTTCTCGTGCCGTATCACTCTGAGGCCCCTCTTCTGAAGTCACATCTCTTCCTGCTTCCCTCTTGTAAGGACACTTGTGATTACATTGGACCCGCCTGGATAATCTCCCCATCTCAGGACCCTTAGCTCAATCACATCTGCAGTGTCCCTTTTACCATGTTAGGGAACATATGCACAGCCTCCAGGGATTCAGACATAGACATCTTTGGCAGGGCTATTACTCAGCCTACATAGATAATCTCTTTTTTTTTTTTTTTTTTTTTTTTTTTTGAGATGGAGTTTCACTCTTGTTGCCTAGATTGGAGTGCAGTGGCACAATCTTGGCTCACCGCAATCTCCACCTCCCAGGTTCAAATGATTCTCCTGCCTCAGCCTCCCGAGTAGCTGGGATTACAGGTATGTGCCACCACGCCCAGCTTATTCTATATTTTAGCAGAGGCAGGGTTTCTCCGTGTTGGTCAGGCTGGTCTGGAACTCCTGACCTCAGGTGATCCGCCCACCTCAGCCTCCTAAAGTGCTGGGATTATGGGTATGAGCCACCTCGCCCAGCCCATAGATAATCTTTTAAAAGCACACATCTAAATGTGTTACTCCTCTGCCTAAGACCCTTGTGTGATGCTCCAGTTCTCCAGGGTTAAGGCTCGAACTCCCCTTGTGGCAGAGTGTCATGCAAGGGTTGTCACACTGCTTCTTCAGCCTTACCCTGTGTCCTCTCCCTGCTGACTGCTCACGATCCAGCCTGTGTATAGGGTGTGCTTTTGACCAGGGACACTGCTTGATACGATCTGGATGTGTGCCTCCTCCAAATCTCATGTTGAAATGTGATTGCCAGCACTGGAGGTGGGGCCTGGTGGGAGGTGTTTGGGTCATGGGGCTGGATCCCTCATGAATGGTATGGTGCCCTCCCTGAGATAATGAGTAAGTTCTTACTCTGTTCAGGTGAGAGCTGGTTGTTTAAAGGTGCCTTGGCACCTCCTCCCCTTTCTTGCTCCTTCTTGTGCCATGTGACACGACAGCTCCCCCTTTACCTTTTACCATGATTGTAAGCATCCTGAGGCCTGACCAGAAGCCAAGTAGATGCTGGTGCCATGCTTGTACACTCTACAGAACTGTGAGACAAATAAACCTCTTTTCTTTTTCTTTCTTTTTTTTTTTTTTTTTTGAGACGGCGTCCCACTCTGTTACCCAGGCTGGAGTACAGTGGTGTGATCTCTGCTCACTGCAACCTCTGCCTCCCAGGTTCAAGTCATTCTCCTACCTCAGCCTTCCAAGCAGCTGGGATTACAGGGGTACACTACCACACCCGGCTAATTTTTGTGTTTTTTGTAGAGACAGGGTTTCACCATGTTGACCAGCCTGGTCTCAAACTTCTGACCTCAGATCATCCACCCACCTCAGCCTTCCAAAGTGCTGGGATTATAGTCGTAAGCCACTGCACCTTACCTTAAACTTCTTTTCTTTATAAATTGCCCAGCCTCAGGTATTCATTTAGAGCAATGAAAAATGGACTAACATACTGCTGCTCCTCATACTCCATCTCAGGCCTTCCTCTAGACAAGGTCAGGCCTCCTTGAGATGCTCTCACAGGGATTGCATGCAATTCTGCTATCACACCTATCACAGATTAACATCTTTGCATTTATTTAGGTGATTATTTGACTAATAATAAATGTTCCTCTTATGTAAGTACTCCATACAGGCAGAGACCATGTCTATTTCTTATCCACAATTGCATCCTTGGCACAGTGCCTGACCTGGCATGCAACTGTGGGCAAGAAATTATATGGTTACTAAGTCCTTGGAAATAAGTGCATAAATGAATGAGTATTAACAGCATTATCATTGTGCTCTCTTTTTCCCTGCTTTTTCTTCTGCATGGCATTTGTCTCCTTTTCTATTGTTGCCTCCCTCCACTAAAACAGAATCTTCATGAGACCAGGGACTTTGTTTATTTGCTTCTCTCTTCCCAGATCCTAGAGCGGTGTCTGGTCCATAAAAAACACTTGATGAATTTTTAGGGAATGAATGTCTGCAGGATGCTGAGAACCTCTCATAAAGTTTCATATTTGACCCCTCTTTGAAACTGGGTATTATCAAGTTCTTCATTTTAATGATTCGGCATAATTCAGTAATCAGGCAAATTGGCAGAGACCTAAAATATTTACCCGTTGTTGTGACGATGAAATAAGTAAACAAGTATAAGTTTTTTAGAGCAGTGTCTGGTAACCACAGCCCTGTGTAAGAGTTTGCTGCTGTTGTTAAGAAACACTTGACTTCTTGATATCTTAGAGTTTTTGCTGACTCTGCTGCCTGTGTTGGGATCCCAAGCAGAGACTGTTTGTGGCCCAGCAGGTATTGGCACTGGGTAAGTGCTCCTGGCTCTTGTCCCAGGACCGGGAGGAGGTCTTCCAGCTGCCTGAGGGTAGGAGGGGCTTCAGGCAAATGATTGGAGCGTTCACTTATGTTTTGTCTTTGTTTGACCTGCAGATGGCAGCACACCCTGGCCCACCTGGCAGTCCCTAAGGATGGACAGCAGAGAAAAAAGAAAATGGACTCCCTGGCTGCTGGAGAGTTGAATGCCAGCCACCAGCCATGAGTGAGTGGAGAGTCTGACCATAGTTTTTCTCTTACTTGTTCTGCATTATTTGTGTTTTGGTGTATAAATTGGTATAAATCACATGTGTTCAATTTTGAGGCCATTTGTTTTTTGCGGTTTATTTACAAAAACAAAAAACAGCAGCAATGAAACTAGAATTCTTCCTGGAATGTTGCAGAGAGTATGAGGGACAAGGGCACCTCCTCTGCATTGTCAGTGTGACTTCCCTTCCCTTCTGCATCTTGGGCCCGTCCCATTTGCCATCCAGGGAGGTGGTGTCCACCCAAAATAGTTCAACCAGTGTGTGACAAGCTGGGAGTGTGAAGTGTTCTTTTTGGGACCCTTCGGTCCTTCTTCCAGTTGCTCCCAGGGTGGACTGCTGCTCAGGCCTTGCAGCCCCTTGGTGGACTTCTCCCGCTGACCCTCCCCTCCTCTCATCCATATTAATTTCACAGCTCTATCTTATTTATCCCAAGATCCTATTTGTGCTGCATTCTGAGCACTTGAATTGGGATTGTTTATTTTCTATTTTGATCACATTTGTTAGCTTTGTGCTCAGAAGAAAATAATTTCCATTTCATAAATGGGAATAAGCACTTATGTCAAGGGCCACGACATCATTTCTTGGCGTCCAGTGAGGAGTCTAGTGAAGAGCTTCCCTGAATTTCAGTACCTTTCAAGGTCTCTCTTGAGAGAACGTGGAATTAATTTGGGTGGAGGCTTGTGCAGGGACTTTTTTCTGAGTGTATTTGGGCAGTGGGCCGGTGGGGAAGCAAAGGCATGGACCAGAGACAGGAATGAGGCAGAAGGAGAAGCTGGGACTGCAGGATGCCATCTGCTGTTGTACAGCTTCCCATGGCCGTATGAACGAACCCACCGTAGTGGCAACAGGGCACTGCCAGGAATCCTTTGTGTGGCCGTTGCTTGCTGTTGGGTGACATGATTCAGAGCTGTGTAGCTCCATGTCCAGTTCTACTCTGCATCTCACTCACAAAGCTGTGGCATTGGGCTGTTGATTTTTAGTGAAAGCAGGTGCTGTGATGAATGTATTGCAGGACAAATCAGTCCCTAAGGGACTTTGATAGACATAGTCCTAAAAACATTTCCGGGCTGGTTTCTTTTTTTTTTTTTTTTAACACCAGTTAACCGTTTTCAGTTTAACTGTGTTTTCCTTCCTGAAACCTTTGAGACTAATTGGTATGATTTTTTTTTTTTATGCATTTTTTTTTTTTTGAGACAAAGTCTCGCTCTGTTGCCAGGTTGGAGTGCAGTGGCACGATCTCAACTCACTCCACCTCCCAGTTTCAAGCAATTCTTCTGTCTCAGCCTCCCGAGTAGCTGGGACTACAGGTGTGCACAACCACGCCCAGCTAATTTTTTTTATATTTAGTAGACAAGGTTTTACCATATTGACCAGGCTGGTCTCAAACTCCTGACGTCGTGATCCGCCTGCCTTGGCCTCCCAAAGTGTTGGGATTACAGGCGTGAGCCGCAGCGCCAGGCCTGTATATATTGTTTTTAGGGAGTTTCTCTACTTGTCAAGTCTGCCTTGGAGAGAGAGATGAAATTATTTTTTTTCCCCCACACAGACCAAGCATGCAGAAATGGGAATGATTTAAGTTTGTCTTTAATTTAATTTTTATATCTTTCTTTTCCTTTCCTTGGGAAATAATGGAAGTATCTGGGGGCATTTTCACCAAATTGTAACTTGCAACTTCACAGGAGCCCGTCAGCTGGAATTTCTGTGCATGTTTTAATGCCTGGTTGGGGGAGACATGAAAAAACAACAGACAGGCGGGGCGCGGTGACTCACGCCTGTAATCCCAGCACTTTGGGAGGCCGAGGCAGGTGGATCACGAGGTCAAGAGATCGAGACCATCCTGGTCAACATGGTGAAACCCTGTCTCAACTACAAATACAAAACATTAGCTGGGCATGGTGGCGCGTGCCTGTAATCCCAGCTACTC
>NW_016107391.1:9800519-9848868 GCF_001604975.1 Cebus imitator | reverse complement strand
CAAGAGCGAAACTCCGTCTCAAACAAAACAAAACAAAACAACAGACAGTTGCCCTAGAGGATCCTTTGTTCTGGTTGGGGAGTCAAAACTTTGTTCCTGCCTGTAAGTAACACCAAATACTTGAGCCTCAGGGGCAGATCTCATTGTGAGTGCCCAGTTGTCAGTGCCTAGGAAAACCCAAGTCAGGGAAGTCTGTGAGACCTGCCCCTGGGGCTCTAGTAAATTCAGAGAGAAAAGAAGGTGGATGGTGTTTCCAGGCACACAGATGTGAGAAGGAGTAGGAAGCACCTGGGCCCAACTTGACCTTTATTTGAAGGAGTGCAGACAGATTATATTGGGCAGGTTGGTTAATCAGATTTTAGTGGTGTTAGAGTTTGCCTATCAAGCCAAGGAGTTTGAATTTGACATCATAAAGAATAGGAAGCACAGTTGGCCCTCCATACCAGCAGGTTCTGTGGATATGGAGGGCTGACTGTGCTACGCCATTTTTTTGTTTGTTTGTTTTTTGTTTTTGAGATAAAGCCTCACTCTGTCACCCAGGCTGGAGTACAGTGGTGCGATCTCGGCTCACTTCAACCTCTACCTCCTGGCTTCAAGCAATTCTCATGCCTCAGCCTCCTGAGTAGCTGGGACTACAAGCGCATGCCACCACACCTGGCTGATTTTTGTATTTTTAGTGGAGATGGGGTTTCACCAGGTTGGTGAGGCTGGTTTTGAACTCCTGACCTCAAGTCATCCACCCACCTCGGTTTCCCGAAGTGCTGGGATTACAGGCACGAGCCACTGTACCCACCCCTATACCATTTTTTTAAATAAGGGATTTGAGCATCATGGCTTTTGGTATCTGAGGGGATGTCCTAGAACCAATCCCTTGAAGATGCTGAGGGACAACTGTAGTAGGCTTTTGAACAGGGGGAAGACAACTGTTTTAAACAGAAACTTGTATTTCCATTTTACATCTGCTTTTCAAATAGTTCTCCAAGGTCACACAGCTGGCGGGTGGGGGCTTGTTCTGCCAGACTCCAGAGTCCATGCACACGCTTGCTCCTTCACTGGCTTGCATTATCTTCAGACACAGGTTGGCTTGCATGTGACCAAGGCTCCACTCAGCCCTGACCTAGTATGACTCTGAGTCTATACATAGCTGCATTTGCGTGTCAGCGTCACTCCCTGGGCTGAACTGTTTATAGGGTGAAAGGGGACTTTGGGTAAGTCACTTCCCTGTCTTTCTGAGGCTCTAAGAAAGCAGGGGCAGGAACTTAGCTAGGCCTCCGTGGTCTGTACTGTAACAGCCCAGATAAGTTCCAAGAGCTGCAGAGTCTGTCAGAGGAGCTTCAGAGCTACAGGTCCCTGGGCAAGTCTTTCCTCCAAAGTGAGAGCCTCAGGGCTGATGCAGATCCAGGCAAGGTGACAGCACAGCTGCAGCCACAGCACAAGTTGACTCCTGTTACCGCCCTAATCCTCCAGCATAAGCAGGAGAAGTTGGGGGTTTGAAGTTTGAAGTTCCAGGATTTGAACTTTGAAGTTCTCCATGCATTCCTTTGTCATTCCTTCACAGGGTATTCAGCAAATAGCTAAGTATCTCATTGTTCCAGGTCTGGCTCTGGGCCCTGGGCTTACAGCAACAAACAGAACAACCCAAGTCTCTGCCCTGGTGGCGCTTACATTCTAGTGGGGGAGACAGACAATGTGTAGCACAATGTCAAGGAGCAGTGAAGTAGAAGGGAAAAGCAGAGAGGGTAATAGAGTACTAGGGCCAGAGACTTAGAGGTCCAGGCAGGCCTGTCTAAGAAGGATCATTTGAGTAGAATCCTAGTATATGAGCTAGCCAGGGAGCTAGCAACGTGAATGTCTACGTTGCAGGCAGAGGGAATGGCAACCTCATAGACCTCGGATGGAATTGCCTGGGAAGCAGCAAGTAGGGCGATGACATATCAGGGAGAGAGGAGAGTGGGAAGAGCCGAGGCTGCTTAGGGGACCAGACCTTGCCACCTTGCCAGCTATTGAAGACAGCTAGGGTTTTGTTCTTTGCCCAGCTCTAAGGTATGTTTCAGGCATTGTTCCTGGCTGGCTGGCTCTAAATATGCAGCCCTCCCAGAGAGCCTTTGATGGACCCAGTATCCTCCTATGTCATCCCTTTGCTGGCTGAGCTAACCGCTGTTTGTTGTGTTGTCTGCGATTGTGAACCTGCCTAATACAGAGCTTTGGAGGAGGAGGAGAGCGCCACCTACATTTATAATTGAATATTGACCAGTTTTATAGGGAAACTAAATATGTTTTTAAGGTTGGAAAAGATTCACTTTGATATTATATTAAAATGTTTAAACTTTGGTAGAAAGGGTTCCACCTTGGCTATGGAAAGGGGCTTTTGTCATCAGTGTTTCCTCCCCTAGGAGCCAGGAGCCTGGGCTCGGTCTCCTCCTTACCTGCCAGCCAAGGGCCTAAGCTGATCACCCCTTGCTTGACCTTCCTGGTCTCACCTGTATAATTCAGTTAGTCATATTATTCCTGCCTGAAGGGAAAGAGGAAGAAAGAAATGACTTATTGAGGTCCTTTCCATGATGGAGGTCTCTGATGCCTCAAATAAGTTCCACAGAAGGTTCTTAGGGGGTTGGGACTGTTCCCTGAGTTATGTCCAGTGGGGGGTGATTTATCTTTATTTTATGCATCCTCCCCCGCTTTTTTTTGCTTTCAAAACACTTTTACTTCTGTCCTTGATCTCTATAAAAGAGCTCTGTATGTTATAGTGGTTAAGAGCATGGAAAAGCAGATATGGTACTGAGTGCCAGGTCCACTTTTGCTAACTTTGTCACTTTGGGCATATCCCCTAACCAGCCTGTTTCGCAGTTTCCTTATCTGAAAATGGGCATGAAAATAGTAGCTACTGCAAAAGGTGCTGTGAGAATAAACATGATAAAGTACCCAGCGCAGTGCCTGGCCCGAGTACAGCCTCCCTGACGGTCAGCTGTAATGATTATGATATGTAATGATTCCCACCCAACAGGCAGGAACGCCTAGCCCATGGAGGTTAAGTGACTTGCCTACGGTCACCTGATAAAGCCAGAGATAGAAGCCAGGGCTCATGGAGTCCCAGGCCAGTTGTCTCTCCCCAGGATTCCTGTTGTTTTTTAAGAGGAAACGTTAATATAGATAGACAGTTCTGTCTGTGTCTAACCCCTTAGCAGCTGGTTCTGACTTTTGTAGGGGATTAGGGGGCTTCCTCAGGACTTCCTCAGCACACAAGATCCTCAGCCCGAGGCATTGCCACTGTGAGAAGGGCATCCGTGGCAGCAGGGGATGGGGCATGACTCCCTCTTTGTTTTGTGAGAGGCAGAGGGGGTTAGGAGTGGTGTGCTCTCAGAACTCTTCTCCCCCGACTGTCACCTGCTGCCTGCCAGATCCTGCAGTCTTTCCCAGGAATTGTCAGAGAGGCCTTTGGGAACCTGGAGTGGGGAGGGAGCAGGACAGGCAGGTCCTCCCTCCCATGGCAGGACTCTGTGGCTCAGGCCCAGGAACTGAGTGTGGGAGGAGGTATGGTCTCCCTAAATAGTTGCTCCCAGCAGGCCGTTTGGAAAGAGAAACAGACTTTAGCCCTAGGGGACTGTGGCATAGATACGGCCTGCAGCTGCCCTGGTCACCTTGTTGCCTGAGGACTGTTCCCACAGGTCTTAGATACAGAGTGGTGGCCCTTGCTCCTGTCAGAGTAGGTTTAAAGACTACACAGGTGGGTTTCTGCCAGAAACAACAGCACTTAGAATTTTCCTTCAGGCAGCGTAGCATAGGGGAGATAGATGACCACACACAATCACACCTGTGTTTGAATCCCGGCTCTGCCTTTTTGCTTGTGGGTGGGTGAGTGGGGGTGTGCTTGGGAAATTATTCAGCCTCTTCAATTCTCAGTTTCTACATCTGTAAAATGGGAACAAGAATACTTACCTCAAAGACTTGTGGTATGAATTAAACAAAATAACCTGTTTGAACTGCTTAACGTGTGCACATGGTAGCTATTTTTATCATCATCATCATCATCATTGTTAGGCATGTCAGTGACCTCTACCAGTCTGTGGGTGGAAGCAGCTTTCATATGTGGCTCAGCCTCATGGAGGCTGTGCATTTGCTGTGACTCAGGATTCTAGAATGACTAAGACAAAGATCTCAAACTTCTCTTTGCTATGTTGTTATTTGTAGTCACGCTTAGTTATCCAGGGTGAATAATTAAGTTTCTGTTGATGTGTGGTGCCATGCTGTTTATTTCCCTGTTTCTCTTCTGTTTAGTTCAGTGTCCTTCAAAGGATACAACAGTTAAGTAGCCAAACTATATTGAGAACTTACTACACTAAAAGCGTTACATAAATTAGCCCCTTTCATTCACGTAACCAGATTTAGAAACAGAGTTTCAATAATGCCTAAGACTACACTGCTGCCATGTAGCAGACCCGGGCTTCATATGTCCCATTCCAGAGCCCACAATGGCCTCTGTACTACCCGCTTTTAAATGGGACAATGGTTAAATTTGGTGACCTTGAGAGATCAGGTGCTCTGGTCTTTCTTACCTCCTTTCCAGACTGAGCTGAGCATCACAGAGGGGGAAACCTGTCCTAGTTGAGAAACTTTCCAGTGAAAACTGCTGGCTCTGCCCTTGGTAGCCATTTTTAAGGTCTGGAGGGACAGTGGCTTCTTCCTAGAGCCCCTTGGCAGTGTCCCCTTGAGGCCAGCTATCCATCCTTGAGAGCAGTTAGGAGGTCCATGTTGAGAGTATGCTCAGCCCTCAGGTGGAAACCTGGAAACACAGACCATGAGGGTGATGTCCCACTGGCACATGGCGGGTAGGGCCTTCTGCCACCCTGGCTATATGTGTGGTATCCAGTGCGAGTGGTAGCCAGACCTTATGCCTTCTTTCCTCACAGATCTGCATCCATCCAGCACTGGGGAGTAGAGGAAGTGGTCTGTGGGCCAGCTGGATCACCCAAGGAGCTGAGTCACTGGCCGCGTTTGGCCTGCCCTGCAGTCCCTGGGGTGACTGACTATGGTGATAGGGGAGAGAAATCTGCTTATCTAGGGGCCTTGAAGCCTGAGGACTCACACACTCTGGGAAGTTCCTCCATGCCACAAGCAGTTAACTGAGCATCTACTGTGTGCCTAGAGAGGCCATGCAAGAGACCTCAGCATGGGAGTGGGTGTTGGGCTGCCTGGAGCCCAGGTGGCTGATGGCCACCAGGGAGCTCCACTGCTCTTAGAAGGATCTCAGGCTGGCAGAGGGGCCAGATTGGTGTGCTCCTGTTTGTCTGAGTAGATTCCATGACAACCAGGAGATAAATGCCTGAGGTCAAGCAAACCCTGGAACAAGGTTAGATGTCTGGGTAGGGTGGGACCTGTACTGTGATTTGGAGGCCCTTAAGTGACCATATGGGTGACTATTCAGCATGCTTAATTAATTTGTTAATTAACTAATGTCCCATCCTACTCCAGAAAGGATTGAAAGTGACTCAATTCAGCAGGTGTCATAGAGGGAGGAAGGCGTCCTGAGCTTGCTCTGAGTGAAAAGCTAGGGTTTATTTAGGCCCCAGGAGGGTCATTTACCAGCTGCCAGCTCAGCTCCATGCTCCTAGGGCTGGCTTCCATGAAAGCACAGCCTTTGCTGCCAAAGCTGGTTTGCAGCATTTCTGTGATCGCCTCCTGGTCTCTTTGCAACAAGTGGCCCCAACACCTTCCTGCCTTGACGCAAATCATGTGACTTAAGAGAAGCAACCTGACCTCAATTACCAGGTGCAAACATCAGTCACTGAGAGTAAGCAGGAGGCCTCCAGTGTCTCTGGTTGTTTTAGCCTCCAGCATTAAATATTAAGAGTGAACTGTTCAGGGTGTGATAAAGGCTGTCTCCCACTGTTTATGATTTCCAGGAAACCAGAGGACTTAAAGGAAGGGCCAGGGACAGGTGAGAGATTCCAGACCTGGCCCTCTGCTGAGCTGGTAGAACAATTTCTGCAGGAATGGGGGAGGGCAGGGAGTGAGGCCACAGCTAGTAAAGATTTGCCCTGCTCTGTGGCACAGCTAGAGAGCCACGTTGTCTGCCCAGCAGGCCCCAGGAAGTGAGGCCAGTTTCTGCTCCCACCAGGTAGCTATGTGCACTCTCAGCATAGGGATATGGGAAAAGGAAGAAGTGTGTCATGTCCTCATTGTGCTGGTCACTGTGCCTGCCTCTGGCTGGGCACATTCCTCTGTCAGTGTGGGCAATGGGCAGCTCCAGCTGCTCTCACAGAAAGGTGGAGGAACATTTCCGTATTCTGGGGGCCTGCAGACACATGGCCTGGGGTTGGTTAGCATCTGGCCGCCAATGGGGAAGTCCAGGCCACAAGGAAGCTGTAAGCAGGCAGTATATCCCACCTTGGCCTAGGAAGGGAACTGAGGTCTCCCTCCCATCCTGCAATGTCTTGAGGAGACTCCTCCCCAACTCCCTGTGGGAAGTAAAGCAGGCTCCCAGAGGAGAGGACACCTGAGAGGTCCTGGAGGCTGAGGAATGTTAGCCAGGAGGAGAGAGCATGTATGTCCCAGACACAGAGTGGCTTGTGCAAAGGACTGGAGGGCAGAGTAAGCAAATGAGAGAAGGATGCTGGAGGATCTTGGAGATGGAACAGGTGGCCAGGACCAGTCACAGAAAGCCTGGAATGCTGTGCTCGGGAGCCTGAACCAGACACTGGAGAATAGCTTGTGGAATTAAGACAGATTTCTAAGGGGCCAAGTCAGCAGCTGGTAAAGGCTTGAGGAAAGGACTCTGAGTTTATAAGCCACTGTTCAGATCACTCTCTGGGGCTCCCTTCCCACCTGGGAGCCATCCCACACGAGGACCAACACACTCCAACCATTTTCCAAATCAGAATAGAACATTCACCCAGAATAGACCTAGGCACCCAGGCAGGAACACACAAGTATTTAAATATTCAGGTTAACACGTTTGACTACTTGGTTTTGGGGAAGCAGGCATGATGGGTTAAAACCTATTAATCTAGAAGTAAACACTAGGTTTTGCTTTTAGGGCAGGAAGACCTTCCTTGCAAAATCCCTTTCTGACAAGTCTCACTGGGCTGTAAAATTGCAAACACGCTGTTATCACATCCCAGTTAATGCATAATTTGATTTTAAAGTAAAATAATCTTGTGTCCATTCCAGCCTCATAGGGGACATACAGTTTTCTCCATCCTTTTCTCTGACTTAGCCTCCTTCTTCTGTTTCTCTCTGTCATCTCTAATCCCCAGAGTCCCTGGTTATCTTTTTTATACACTCATTACTCCTTCAGAACACTCCAATATAGATAGCAATACTTGATTACTTGGAATTTATCTCAACTATACGTGACCTGATGAAAACCAGGAAGTAAGCAATAAGCAAAACAGGCAAACAGAGAGTCCAAAGTCCAAAATAAATTTACATTTGTTGAGGACTTGTGGACTTACTATGTTCCAGGCATTATGCTAAGCTCATCACAGTCTCTATTTGTTTAATCTTCTATTTGCTCCCACAGATCCACACTCTATCTTCTCTACCTGCTCTGGGCTGAAAGGCTGACCTGAGTGGGCCACATCACTCATCTCTCTTACCTCTGGATTCTGGGTTAGATTTGGTCCATGGGGAGCATTGACAAGAGAGGAAGGACCCAGGAAGATGAGATCAGGAGTCGCCCGGGGAGGTCAAGTGGTTAAATTATTCCCCCGGTTCCCCATCAGGTCACTTTAGGCTAACTGCATCCTCCACTGGAGCCCACAACTCCTGCCAGACACCCTTCCAATATCTGCCTCCTTTGGATCCCCTTACCCATTTATTCCCTTCTTTCATGGCCTCAGGCTAGGAGTGGTAATAGCTCCCCATTATTGCTAGCCTCCAAATGCTTCAGTATCTCATCTTAATTTCCCTAAGCCCTCCCCACACCTTTGTAAAAAGTCCCAGTTCAAGTTTGCCATCTGTTTCCTACATGATCTGATGATACAATGAAGACGCACTGTATTAGCCATCTTAAGACAACGAACTTGAGCTCCAAAGAAGTATAACTTGTCCCAGGACACACAGCTGGTAAACCACAGAGCTAGGTCTCAAATCCAAGCGTTTCTGATTCCAAAGCGTGGGCACATTTTATCATTATATCATATTGCTTCCCATGCCCTAATAATCGTCTCCCCCAGAATTCGTGAAACATCAGTTTAGTCTGGTATTTTTCCCAGTCGGCAACCATTCAAAAAGAGCAAACACTAGAAGTAAGTGCTTTCAGATAAATCGTGAGAGGTAACTGGTGGTGGTCTGGATGGAGAAAGACATAGTAGCTATTCAAAATAGACCTATGAACTTCAGAAGCCTGTGGAGTCCGCACTTGTCCTCTGCACCTTCCTTCTCTGTGTCTTCTGAAGGGCAGCGGCGTTGACATCACCATCTGTGGGAGCTCTCGTAAAGTCCTGAATTTACCAAAAGACATAACTTGAGGTTGCCTAACATTACCCCCACATACTCTCCAAATACTGGGTTTCATGTTTAGTTTGTGATACCCCAAAAACATGACAGAGGACAGAGGTTCTTTTTTTTTTTTTAAGTTGGGGTTTCACCATGTTGTTCAGGCTGGTCTTGAACTCCCGATCTCAGGTGATCCGCCCACCTTGGCCTCCAAAGTGCTTGGATTACAGGTGTGAGCCACCACACCCGGCCTCTTTTTTTTTTTTTTTTTTTTTTTAAAGTTCTGAAACTGCTGATTCAGTTTGCATGAGGATATTACTTTTTTTTAAGGAACTTTCAAAAACACCTAAAATTTAATTTTAGCCATAGTTTAGTTAGAGAATCCCTGGGTGCAGAATTTTCTCTACTTTCCAGCGTTTACAGAATCTGATGTCACTTAGGAGTTGGAGGGAGACTTTGTGGGGAACAGCCAGGAAGTTGCCCTTGGGTCCCTGAGCCACCTAGTTGAGGAGAAAGGGCCATTTTTACCGTGAAACCCTATTCTGTTCATGTACACTGTCCCAAGGTTTTCATGAAGACACTCAGCTCTTGACTGTCTTCATGACTTGTCTGGCCAGTTCTTCAACACCTTGGCCAGACGAGACCATAAAAGGCCTGCTTTACTTATATTTGACTGTTGGTAAGGTTGACCCTGAAATCTTTTACATTTGTATTTCTTTTGATAATTTTGTGCACATGTATGTTAGAAACTGCTCATTGCTCTCCAGTATCCATTCCCTCTTTCTTAGGGAATTTTTTGCTGAGCCCTTTTCTACCCAGCTGAAAAGCTATATTTCTCTGGCAACTTTGCAGCTAAGTATGACCATGTGGCTGGGTTCTGGACAATGGATGCAAGTGAGTGTCATATGGGACTTCGGAGCTAGCTCCTTAACAGGAGTTGCGGGGACCTCTAATCACCCTCCTTTCTCCATCCTACTTTCTACAATGAGGATGTGGTGACTATCACTCTGGCAACTACCACGAGCCATGAGAATGAGGGCTGCACTTTAGGAATAGGGGCAGGATGAGCCAGAAGAAATGTGGGTCCCTGGTGACACTTGGAGCCACCAAACCAACCCTGGACTCACCATTTCTGGACTTTTTTTTTTCAATGCAGGAAAGAAAGAAACTTCCATCTTGTTTAAGCCACTGTTGTTTTCTGTTTTCTGTAACTGAACAAAATTCTAAATAATACAAAATAATTTTTATAATACAAAATACCATATTCAATGCCGTTTCTCTTTTTCTTTAAGAGACAGGGTCTTGCTTTGTCAATCAGACTGGAATGCAGTGGCACAATCAGAGCTCACTGCAGCTTTGAACTCCTGGGCTCGAGCAATCCTTTTACCTCAGGCTCCAGAGTAGCTGGAACTATGGGTGTGTACCACCATAGCAGGCTAATTTGATTTTTATAGAGATGGGATCTTGCTACGTTGCCCAAGCTGGTCTTGAACTCCTGGGCTCAAGCAATCCTCCCACCTTGACCCCCTGAGTAGCTGAGATTACAGGCACATACTACCATCTCACTCCAGTGCTGTTTTTCTTTGGAGAGTGTCTTTTTCATTACTGATTAAAAACTCATCTGTGGGTTTTTGGGGGGGAGGTAATTTGGTTTTTGTGTGTATGTGGTTTTTTTTTTTTTTTTTTTTTTTTTTNTCACTGTCTCCTGGGCTAGAGTGTAGTGGCACAATCTCTAGTCACTGAAATCTCTGTCTCCCTGGTTTAAGTGATTCTCCTGCCTCAGCCTCCTGAGTAGCTGGCATTACAGGCGCAAGCCACCATGTCCAGCTAAATTTTTGTATTTTGGTAGAGACAAGATTTCACCATATTGCCCAGGCTGGTCTCAAACTCCTGACCTCAAGTGATCCGCCCATCTTGGCCTCTCAAAATGCTGGGATTACAGGTGTGAGCCACTGCACCCAGCCATATGTTTTTTTTATATGAAGGACGTTTCCTTTCTGTCAGTGTTGCTGTAAATATAATCCCCTGTTTTTGCTTGCCTTTTGATTTTGTTGATGAGTTCTGGTTTTAAAGTATTTGTGTTTGTTTTTAATATAGTTAAAATTTCTAGTCCTTTAAAATGCTGTTTGTTCTTTTATCCAAAATTCTTCTCCCCTTAGATAAGTATTCACCAATATTTTTCTGGGTTTTTAATGACTTCACTGTTTACAATTAGCATGTTAGTCCATTGGTGAGTACTGTTGGGGAGTTTTTAATCTTTTGTAGGTCATAAGTGTTTAGGCCTAAACACTGGGTTCTAAAGTAGGAGCCGGCATCACTTCTTGTTTATACACCGTATGCTGGCCTGAGCCTCCTGAAGGCCGACACATTCAGCACAGACCCCTTTCACTCCCACCTCCCACCCACCCCTGCTTCTGTGGGTCACCGGCCCACTACTCAAGATAGCACTCTTGGCTTCTTCTGGAACTTCTGTCTTCACCACCCTGTGCTCAGCTCTATTCCAGCTCATCTTTAATTTCTGTTTACCTAGACCAGGGCCCTGAGAGCCCTCCCAACTATTCTGGGAGCTTTTAGTTATTTCTTCTCTGGAAATACAATATGAAGAATCGTACGTATATGGATTTCCAAGTAGATATGGAGCTTTTTAAATTAAAACGTTGTGTTCTGACAAGAGAAGTGAACCATATTTATCATTTTAAGAAGTGGAAATATATTATAGAAAAGCACCAAACAAAATAAACACAACATAGAAAATAAAAAGTGAAAGCCCTACCACCTTCAAGAGGTGACCTCTGTCAACAGTTGATATATCTCTTTCCAGACATTTATGCAAACAAATGTGGATCTTTATAAATATACATATGTACAGTTTTGTTTATGAAAAATGGGAGCATGCTATATACTTTGTACAGCAACTGGCTTTTTATTTTTTATTTTTTGAGATGGAATCTTGCTGTGTTGCTCAGGCTGGAATGCAATGGCACTATCTTGGCTCACTGCAACCTCTGCCTCCTGGGTCAAGCAATTCTACAGCCTCAGCCTCCTAAGTAGCCGGGATTACAGGCATCTGCCACCACACATGACTAATTTTTGTATTTTTAGTAGAGACGAGGTTTCATCATGTTGGACAGGCTGGTCTCAAACTCCTGACCTCAGGTGATCCACCTGCCTCAGCCTCCCAAAGTGCTGGGATTATAGGCATGAGCCACTGTTCCCCACTAGCAACTGGCTTTTTACAAATAGCAGTCTATTGTATACCTCTCTCTATGACAGTACATAGAGATCTGCTATATTCTTTCTAAAGGCTGCTTGGTATGTATTCCACCACATGGATGTACTTCTATTTCATCTCCTGCCCTACAGATAACCATGAGGTTTTACAATGTCCTGATAATATTTATAGGCTACTATAAACATTCTTATTCTTATACTTTTATGCCTTTGTGCTAGTGTTTCTATAAAATAGATTTCTAAAATTGAGACTGTTGAGTTAAAGGGTATATACATAGTAAGTCATATATACTTCTAGCTGCACCTTTTTGAAACCTTGTACCAATCAGTGCAATGTCCTTTTAAGTTGTCTTTTCATTTCCCGTTGCTTCCCTGTTTCCCCCACCCGCTGGCTCTTCACCCTGATGCTAGGATTGCTTTTATGAAATTCAGATCTGGCCATGGCTTTCCCTGTTTAAAATACTGCCAGCAAGACCCAAACATTCATCCAGCTCCTTCCCAGTTGGAGTCCTCTGGGAAGCAGACACCAAAACAGAATGAGAAATGCAGAAGATTTATTGGGGGGCAGGAAGAGGAACTAAAGCCTATGAAAGATAAAGGAGAAAGGAGCAGAAGTGGGAAAAGAAAAGACAGCTTTCAAACTGCAGTCCAGATCTAACTCCTGGGACGCAAGAGAGGGAAGGATAGTTCGGTTGAAAGAACATCAGACTGTGGTGTGACTATAAGAATGTCTCAACTAGCCCAGCGGGGATCTCCAGCCAAAGATTGCCCAGGGGTAGAGTTCCACTTTAGGCAGAAATGGACAGGCCCAAGCAACCCTGCCATCTTCTGCCACTGGCTGGAAGCCATCCAGGAGACAACATGGTCTAACTTGAATGGTATGGTGGATCCGAGGCTGCAGCCTGTCAGATGTGTGCACTCCACGTTGCAGGTCCTTTGAATGGCATGTGTTCATGGCTGCTATAAACTGCAGCCTGCCTTTTAGTTTTACCTCCTTTTTTCTTGTTCTCTGACCCCGTGTTCTGGCAACACTGGCCTGACTACACACCGTATCACACGACCAATTGCTCATACCACCCCCAACCCTGACCTTTGCTCAATCGGTTCTTTCTGCCTGGAATGCCACTCCTTCCCAGTTACACCCAGCAAAATCCTAATATGCTTTCAAGACCCAACTTAAAAATCACCTTCTCAGCTGGGTGCAGTGGCTCACACCTATAATCCCAGCACTTTGGGAGGCTGAGGGGGGTGGGTCACGAGGTCAGGAGATCGAGACCATCCTGGCTAACACGGTGAAACCCCGTCTCTACTGAAAAAGCAAAAAATTAACCGGGCGTGGTGTCGTGTGCCTGTAGTCTCAGCTACTTGGGAGGCTGAGGCAGGAGAATTGCTTGAACCTGGGAGGCAGAGGTTGCAGTGAGCTGAGATTGCACCACTGCACTCCAGCCTGGGCAACAGAGTGAGACTCCATCTTAAAAAAAAAAAAAAATTACCTTCTCTGGGTGACCCCACCATGAGGAATTAATTATTCCTTGCTCCTATGTGTAGATTAGTACTTCCCAGGTCGGAGTATTCTTAGTTGTTTTTTTCTCAGATATTCGTTTCCTCTAAACCTAGCAACACATCAGCACACAGTTAATGTTGACTGAGCTGTTTCCCTACTCCTCTGAAGGCACCTTGAAGTTACATAATTCCAACTCCTGGAATGGTTGGAAGCACATAGTACATGGTCAATAAGTATTTGTTGAGTTGTTTGGGACTTTGTATTGGTGGGGTGAGGTGGGCAGAAGGCTGCTGAGGGTGGGTATTTACTGCTGTTGGGGCTCACCCAGTCTAGGGCCTCGTATTGGTGGGGTGAGGGTGGGTATTTACTGTCATTAGGGTGCACCCAGACTGGGGCCACATTGGAGTTTTAAGACTAGAGCATGTCATCCCCTGTTTTTATTTTCCTCCATGATTTGGAAAGACCCCAGAGGTGGTTTTTTTTTGTTTTGTTTTTTTCTAAGTAATCATTTTATTGTCTCTGGTCAACAAATGAGAACTTTTATGAGTCTTCCCTTTTTCAACCACATTTTTATATGAGTTGGGAGTTTGCATTTCTTCATTACCCATTCTCCTTATGGGTATAAGAAGAATCATTATGATACCTGGGATGAGAGCTCCAGGTCAGATGGGTAGTGATTTTCAGATTGGCAACTCATGAGATAGAGGGAGTTGGGAAGGTAGAAATGTCACTTTTCCTCTTTCTCTTTCCCACACCCACCAGTTAAAGAACTTCACTAGGAGTGGACCTATGGGAAGTGACCAAGGGTTTCTGGGGTGGGCGCAGCAGGGAGTGACATCAGGACTTAGTGGGGATGAGGTGGGTGGAGAAAACAAAGAGGGACTCTCCACCTTCCTTTAGATCTGCCAGGATGTCCCTTGGCCACTGTCCCTCAGCAGAAGGAGGCTAGAGCTGAGGTGGCCACACCCTCCACTCATCTTCAACCCCTTCAATCTGTCAGGCCCTGAGAGGAAACCCTAGGATTTCCCCACCAAGGTGTAAGGGCTGTGTGCCTCTGCCTTCTCTCTTAGGGTTCTCGGCACAGGTGGAAGCAGGGAGGTTCTGGGCTGAGGCTTTGGTTGTCAGTGCTAGCTTGACAGCAGTTAATAATAATTATTTTTATTTTTAGTTTTTTAAAATTTATTTTTCTTTAATTTTTAATATCATTAAAATGTATACATAATTGAAACCACTTCAATGTATACATACTGAAACATCCCTATGTACTCCATAAATATGTAAAATTATTATGTATTATCATTGTCTGGGATCTCATAATTATGATGTGTTATAATGATTATACATATTTATAAGGTACATAATGATGTTTCAGTAAATATAATGTGTAGTGATCAGATCAGGGTAAAGCAGATCAGGGTAATTAGCATATCCACCATCTCACATGTTTGTCATCTCTTCCTGTTGGGAACAGTCACCATCCTCCTTCTAGCTATTGGCAGTGGTTAGGGGTTTTAAGAGGTTGTATAGTGTGAAGAAGCCTTTGGGCCAGAGGTTCTTATCACAGACTCTTCTTCAGGAGTTATGAACCAGCCTTCCCCAAAGCATTATCAAACTGTGCCTTTGGTGGAGGCATAGCTCTCATCGGATTCTTTTTTGGCAGGAGGGTCTGTGATCCAAACTACTGCTATGTTAAGTCAAAGAACAGCCTCCCCAATAAAGAAGAGAATGGGCTCACACCTATAATCTCAGCACTTTGGGAGGCTGGGCATGCAGATCATGAGGTCAGAAGATCAAGACCATCCTGGCTAACATGGTGAAACCCCATCTTTTCTAAAAATACAAAAAATTAGGCAGGTGTGGTGTCACATGCCTGTAGTCCCAGCTACTCGGGAGGCTGAGGCAGGAGAATCGCTTGAACCTGGGAGGCAGAGGTTGCAGTGAGCCGAGATGGTGCCACTACACTCCAGCCTGGGTGACAGTGCGAGACTCTGTCTCGGGGAAAAAAAAAAAAAAGAGGATGTGTTCCTGCAAGAGCTGGGTTTTAGTTAGATGGTTAGTGTGAATGATAAAGACCTCAGAATGGCTCTATAAAGAAGCCTAGATCTTAGCTTTGCACTGTGATTGTCCCCCAGGAACTTTGCATTCCCCCTGTATGGGAATAGGGACCTGTGGATTCTGTTGCCATAGATCCAGGGATTGGACCCAGGAAAGTGAGATCAGGTGGTCTGGCACCCATCTCCAGGGCAGACAACCCAGAGACACAGCAGGCCCTTGCAAGTATAGGGGCTGGGGGAAGAGAAGACAACTATGTTTACCCTCATAGAGTAGGAATATCAGCATGAATAGAATAGTCCTAGGCTTTGAAATGAATTTTTAGCATTCATTATTATTTGGTCATTCTAAAAACCCCTATTGTGAACCTTCACTTCAGAGAGATAGTTCTGATGTTCTCAGAAAATGTCAGGAGTACATGGTGCACAGCAGTGGACAACAAAGGAAGAGAAAACCAGAAAAGGAGAAAAGTGAATAAAAACAAACTTCTCAAATTAGAGAAAATACTGAACTCAGTTATGCAAGCACACAACTGTAACGTGACAACTTCTCCGATTTGACAGTCCACTCCACTTGTATTTTTTAAGTCCTGGCCACAATTATAAATAGGGAACCATATCTGTTGAGACTTCCCAAGGGTTACATAAACAGTTTGGATGGTTATATCTTTTTAAACAACAGTTTCTGCAAACACTGAAAAAATCCCACTTATTTAACAGTCTGGTGCTTGAGCCAACCCTGGGAGTCCCTGGGAGGCCTTGCAGAATCACTTCCTTCTAACTGTGAGTGGGGGCAGGGCCCTGGCTTCTTGAGAGCAGGGGAGGAAGAACCCAATGTATGTGCAGGGTGCAGAGGGAGGAAGGAGGAGGCCTCAGACTGCTACTCACACAGGCAGCTGTATCTTGTCACCAGGAGAGAGCAGGGACCCAGGATGGAGCAGACATAGGTCTTCTGGAGACTTGGCCCTCTCAGGAGGGAGCATGTGCTATAGGCATGTCCTTCCCATTTGACAATCTGATAGGATGGTGGAAACAGCGTCTCTGGACCCCTAAGTCACGTTGGAAATGTTTCCTTTTCTCAAGCCGGAAGAGCTGAGGTTTATCTGAGAAATGCCTGTGTTTCTTTTGACACATCCTAGTTACCAACTCCTTGTTCCTGTTCCAGGAGCCTCCAAAAAGCCATCAAGACCAGAAAAATTGGTCTTGTGTAGTGGTGGGAGTGTCTTAATGTCATTCTCCCCTACTCAGGTATGAGCTGTACCTCAGTTTTGTCATTAGAAATATAATTTTAGGTCGGGCGCAGTCGCTCATGCCTGTAATCCCAGCACTTTGGGAGGCCAAGGCAGGCAGATTACTTGAGGTCAGGAGTTCAAGACCAGCCTGGGCAACATGGTGAAGCCCTGTCTCTACTTAAAAATACAAAAATTAGCTGGGCATGGTGGTGGGCACCTGTAATTCCAGCTACTTGGGAGGCTGAACTTGGGAGGCTGAGGCCCAAGAATCGCATGAACCCAGGAGGCGGAGGTTGCAGTGAGCTGAGATCACGCCACTGCGCTCCAGCCTAGTGACAAGAGCGATACTCCATCTCAAAAAAAAAAAAAAGAAAAAAGAAATATAATTTTAGTTAAGCATTCTCATTCTCCCTTCCCAGATCCCTTTTTGGAAATGCAGTTAGCTAAAGAGATACAACTCATTTCTGTAAATTAACTTTATCAAACTGATCCATGCACTTCTTTTTAAAGAGAACTGGGTCCAGTAGGTCTTACCTTATTTTGAGGTCACACACCCCTTCCACAATCTAATGGCACACATAGACCCTTTCTCCAGAAAAATTCACAAACATCCAGAATTTTATATGCCACTAGGGGATTTGAAAGACCCCTTTGACTCCATCCTGGGCTTCTGTGTCCTTCTGAGAGGGTGCAGATGGAAAAAGTGGTGGTGAGGGGTGAGGAACAGGGACAAACAAGGAACCTGGGTCCTTAAGAGATCACTTGGTTGTTTTACCCAAGATTTGGTGTGCAAAAATATCAGAAATTAATGTCTGTTGCCAACTGGGGTCATTGCATGTCCCAGAGAAAAAGTATGCCTTCATCTGCAGTGACACACAGCCATGGTGTTGGGACTTGTACACTACATCTCTAAGCTGCCAAGAGCTTGACACTGGACGCTGGAGCTGGCTTTATGCCGGGGAGGTGGATGGCAGCTTGTGTCCATCTGGTAGGTTGAGGTCCTCTTGGCAAGCCTACAACCATCACCTCCCAGCAGAAGAGGTGGGGGTAGGACCCCACACTGCAAACTCATAACCTTGAGTCTGAGATCTCTTTATTATTATTATTATTTAGAGAAGTCAGTTGTATCATGTAGCTTGTGACTCCCAGGGTATTGTTCTACTCAAACTGGGGAAAACATGGGGAAAGTTTCTGGATCTAGAGTTCATCCACAGCATCACAGGGGATTTTGAAAGTGATACAACATAGTGAAATGAGCATAGGGATCGTTTGGAGTCTAGCGCTTGTTATTTGAAGCTCCCCCTGTCTATGTGGTGACTCAAGGAGGGGAGAATTTCCCCTTTGTGAGCCAGCTGGACAAGCGTCAGCACTGCTGTCTTTGCAGGTTCTGGCACAGAGGAGCCGGGCCTGCACTAAAGGGAATCTCCAGGGTTTAGGGGTCAGACCCAGCTTAACACACATGAAAAGGAGTGGTCTTTCTCTTAAGCCAATGAGCCAGGGTCCCCCTACACCCCACAGAGCCATTTCCGCCACCTGGCACAGCTTCTGATCCAAACAGGGCAGATGTTTGTTGCCCTGCCGGGAGACTCAGCTCCCATCCATACTGCATCACAGGACAAGGCCCAGGCTTTGCACAGACAGACAAGTGAACACACTCTTACGATTGGATGCAGTTCTCCCATACCCACCATCCAATTTTTTCCTTCACTTCTTTGTCTTTTTCAATATTAGTAATGTTTGCTATTATTTCTGTTAACTGGACTTCTTGGAATTAAGATTACTTAAGCAGAATACATTAGCCATAGATGAAAAGAGGGTAAATTGAACATTTATGAACTTTTATTCATAAAAATACTATTAAAGAGTGGAAAGGCAAGCCAGAGACTGGGACAGAAGAGGATATTCTCAACAACATACCCAACAGAGGACTGGGGCTTGTATCCAGAAGGTCCGAAAAACTCCTGCAAATCAATAAGAAAAAAGAAAATAGGCAAAGTCTTAAACAGAAGCATCTTTAAAGTGGATATACAAATAGCCAATAAGCAAATTAAAATGTATAAGATACCACTCTATACCCACAAAGAGGACTAAAATTGAAGATTGATAATACCAAATGTTGGCAAACTCTCATATATTGCTGGTAGGAGTGTACATTGGTACAATCGCTTTGGAAAACTATTTGGTAGTATCTACTAAAGCTAAGACTATACCCATTCCATAAACCATCAGTTCCACCTCTAGGTATATACCCAAGAGGAATGAGTGCAAATGTCCACCAGAGGATATAAACCAAAATGTTTCTGTCTTATGTCTAATAATATCTTTTTTCATAAGAGCCCCAAATTAGAAACAACACAAATGGTCATCAACAGTAGAATGGTTAAATTGATTGTGTCTATCCACACAATGAATACAACACAGCAAACTTTAAAAAGAATAAGCTCTTCTACACATAATAGCATACATGGATCGTACAGATAATGTTGACAGAAGAAGCCCGACACCCAAAAGGTACATGGTACGATTCTATTTATATGAAGTTTAAAAACAGAAAAATTGGCCAGGTGTGGTGGCTTATACCTGTAATCCCAGCACTTTGGGAGGTTAAGATGGGAGGAATGCTTGAGACCGGGAGTCTGAGACCAGTCTGGGCAACATAGCAAGGCCCTGTCTCTTTGAAAAAAAAAAAAGAAAAAAACTGGGCATGGTGGCACACGCCTGTAGTTCTAGCTGCTCTAGAGGCTGAGGCGGGAGGATTGCTTGTGTCCAGGTGTTTGAGGCTGCAGTGGGCTATGATCGTGCCACTGCACTCCATCCCAGACAACAGAGCGAGAGTCTGTCTCAAACAAAAACAGGTATAATTAATCTGTGGTGATGGAAGTTCAAACAGAGGTTACGTTTTGGGTGGGTCCCGACAGGGAGGGGCATGAGGGAGCCCCCTGTGGCTGGAAGTATTCTGTCTCAGTGCTACTCAAAGTATTGCAATTGCTGGCCACCTTGCCATTCTTTACTGGTTCCTGGATGATAAGGATAAAGGTGCACCTTTGTCTGAACCCCAGTGCCTAGCATAGCCCCTGCCATGTAGAGCAGATCCTTAGCAGGCATTTATTCAAAGAAAGAGCGAATTGCACCAGGCACAGTGGCTCACTCCTGTAATCCCAGTACTTTGGGAGGTCAAGGCGGGCAGATCACTTGAGGCCAGGAGTTTGAGACTGAGACCAGCCTGGCCAACATGGGAAACCCTGTCTCTACTAAAAATTCAAAAATTAGCCAGGCGTGGTGGCATGGGCCTATATTCCCAGCTACTCGGGAAGCTGAGGTGGGAAGATGGCATGAGCCCAGGAGTCAGAGTACATCAAGATGCGTGTGGTCTTGTAGGGAGACTTCCTGCCCCATAGCTGGAGATAGGCCAGCTCCTGAGCAGGTGCTCTGCAGCCACCATCCCGCTGCTGGGGCCATGATAGTCAACTCTGGGCTGCAGATCCCCAGTCCCCTTGCTGGCTGGACTACACACCAATAGAGGGAACCTGGGGGCCCACTTTGTGTCAGCCTATGCCAAACCAGAGGCTTCTGGGGTCACAGCTGCGGCATGCATAATGATCCACAGGGAGAGCAGATGGGGCTGAGGCAAGTGCAGTGCCCTGCTGCCTCCCTGGACACCTCGTTCCTCCCAAAGTTCTGCCTGCCTTCTCCCATGGGGACAGGAGAATTGGTTCACTTCCTTCCCACCCCCAACTCCCTTTTGCAAGAGAATCACCTAGAATAGAACTGTCGGTCAAACTGTAAAATACTTGAAGAGATTTATTCTGAGCCAAATATGAGTAACCAATGGCCTGTGAGACAGCTCTCAGGAGATCCTGAGAACATATGCCCAAGGTGGTCAGGCCACAGACTGGTTTTATACATTTTAGACATAGCCATCAATCAATGCATGTAAGATGTACATTGGTTCTTTCCAAAAGGCAGGACAACTAGGTTAGGGGATGGGGGTGGTTTCAAGTCATAGATAGATTCAGAGATTTTCAGATTGACAATTGGTTGAAAGAGTTATTATCAATAGAAAGCAACAGAAAGGAATGTCTGGGTTATAATGAGGGGCTGTGGAGACCAAGGTTTTATTATGCAGATGAATCCTCCAGGTAGCAGGCTTCGGAGAGAATGGATTGTAAATGTTTCTTATCAGTCTTAAAGAGTCAGTAATTCCAAAAGGGAAGAGGGTATAATGAGGCATGTCTGGCTCTCCTTCCCATCATGGCCTGAACTAGTTTTTCAGGTTAACTTTGAAATGCCCTTGGCCAAGAGGAGGGCTCCATTCAGATGGTTGGGGGTGCCTTGGAATTTTACTTTTGGCTTACAGAGCACGGGCCTAAGGAATGAGAACCATGTTTAGGTCTTAACTCTCCTACTCCCCGCTGTGTGACATGGGCAAGGCATCTAATCTTTCTAAGCCTCAGCTTTCTCATTTGTAGAATGGAAATAATGCCCCTGCTTACTTCATAGTGTCATTCAGAAGCACAGACGATAGAGAGGCAAAATTCTTGTCTTTAATTGCTCTGAAGCTTTGTGGAGGAGTTGGACAAGTATACACACAATGCGTTGCATACTATACCAGAGGTATGTCTGGGGTGTGGCAGTAGCAGAGTGGAGGCAGACTAGTTCTGCCCAACAAGAGGAAACTGCAAAGCATGGGGCATGGTGAAAGTAGTTCTCCAGGGCTTTGGACTCTAATGTTTCTTAAAATATTAGAACTAACGTGTTGACTGTATTAAGTTTTATTTAGTCCCCACAACAAATCTGTGAGGCAGGTGTCATCATCTCCATTTTACATATGAGCAACTGAGGCTCCGAAAGGAGCATGCATTGGCCTAGCCTGGTATTTATAGAGCCCCTATTGAATGCTAAGTGGTGCAAATCTAAGTTCCTTCCTTGGCGGAGCTCACATTCCACAGGTGAAATCACTTCCCCAAGACAAGATTGGAATGTCAGAGCTAGGATTCAAACCCTCATCTGGTGGCATCCCACCTTACCCCCAGAACTCACTAGACCTCAGGACATCCTCTTACAGGGAACATAGTCTCTCCCTGCCAGCCCCTGCCAGGAATTTGAGGATTTAGGAGCAAGGCTGGGTCAAGGATAGGAGAGGCTCTGCTATTCCTATGGAACCTTCTGTTTCCCAAGCATTACCTAGGCAGCCCTGCCTCAACAAGAGATTGAAGGCCTTAACACACCAGTATTTTCCCCAGGGAGGGAGGCAGGAGAAGCTTCCCCAGGGGATTTCAAGGGAGGATGGAGGAGGTCTCTGTTCTGGGGTCAGAGTGACACCCTCTTCCTGCTAAGGTGGGGAATCCCCTTGGATTTCTCTGGGTTTATGGCAGAGACCTATTGTTTTCCTACAGATCAGGCCCTCAGGGGAGGAAAACTCAAGACTAGGGCACGTCATAGGACTAAATCAGCCTCAGGCATCTGAGTGGCTCCTTAGGTTTGGGGCTCATTCCTGCCCTCCCATGCCCTCAGCCTCAGGCTGCCACGAGACCCGTGGCACTGCCAATGGGCAGTGATATCCTCTTTTAACCCAAGGAAACAAGAGATTGGCAAACCCCCTTGTCCAAGGAAAACAAGACAGGATTGTTCATTGGAGCATTTGCTCATAGTAATAATCATAGGAAACAATGTAAATGGCTGACGTTTAGGAATTAAATAAAATATGGTAAAAATCTGCATGTAATGAAATACTGTGCAGCCATTAAAACCCATTATGTAGAAGAAAATTAATTTCATGAGAAGAGTGCTTTATAACAGATTTAGTCAAAATTCAGATCATAAAATAATGTACATGATCTCATCTTTAAAAAGTACATGTATATATACACACACACACATATGCATAGAAAAATGTCCAGAAAGATGCATCCAAAGTTAATTGTAGTTATCTCTGGTAGTAGAATTATGTTTTCTCCTGTTTTCAATATCTCCCAGTTTTCTTCAGTGAAAATACATGTATTTTGTAATCATGGAGGAAAAGTTCCCACAGTATGTATTGGCAAGAGAAGAGAAGGATTTTTTCCTTTTGGCCTTGCACTTAGATGGCCCAAGGCCCTAGCCTTGTTCCAGGAATGCAGGTAGAAGCCTTGTTCTAGGAATGCAGGGGAAGGCTGGGAGCAACAGAGGAAAGGCCAGCTTGAGGAGAATAAGCTGGGCATGGCTGTCCAGGTCTCACCCTAAATGTCATCTCCCAGAGAGGCACCTGACCACACAGCCTAGCAGAAGGAGATTGCTCCCACACTTACTCTCTACATTTCACCCCAGCTTACTGTCTTCGTAGCATCTGTCCACATCTGAAGTTACCTGCCTGCATAACCACTTCCTTGGTGATTATTTATCTCCTGCACAGAAGGCAAGCTCTCCAAGAGCAGAGTCCCTGTCTGTCTTGTTCACCCTGACTTCCCATCAGGAGAAAGGACCCAAGCCAGATCTTGGCTGGCAAGCAACTTAGCAGCCCCAAGCTATGGGCATTTATTCTAAGGCTACCCACGGCAGTGAGAAAAGGGAAATAACTTCATGGGAATCTAGAAACAGGTGGAGAGCCAGCTTACAGGACCAGACCTGGGTGGTACTCAGCAACCTGGAGGACCTGGCCCAGTGTTAGTAATAACAGTGGCCACATACAGGTGTTGAGGAAGTGCCAGCTTTCTGTTTTCCATTTTATAAATAAGGAAAGTGAAGGTAAAACCAATGTAGCTTAGATCCCTCTTCCCTCTGCTTCCAGCCCTCTTGCTGCCACCAGCCAACTCCATTCCGCAGCTCTCTACTTCAGCTCCTCTTTAGAAGCTGCTATCGTCAGGTTCTCATCCCAGCCATTCTACTGAACCAGGCCTGACCAGGATCACCTGTGACTTCAAGATGCTAAATCCAATGTTAGTTCTCTGTCTTCATATTATTAAATAGTTGCCTATCACAGTGGACCACTCCATCCTCCTCGGAAGTCTTTCTCCAGGTTTCCCTCCTACTGTATTTGCTAGTCATTTTCAGTCTCTTTTGCTGAGCTACCAAATGGGGCTCAGTCCTTGGACAGCTTTGCTATTGACATCTACCCTCTTGGTGATCTCATCCTGTGTCACAGCTTTAAAGAACTATGTGCTTGTGCTGAGCACTCACAAATACTCATTTCCAGCCTGGAGCTTTCCCCAGACTCACAGATTCACCTGCCTATAGGCTTCTCCACTTAAGTGTCTAAAAGGCGTCCAAAACTGCATTCCTTATCTTCCCACAAAACATGCTCCATCTGTAGGCTTCAGTTCAGAAAATGGCAATTCCATCCTCCTAGTTGCTCAGGCTACAACTGGGAATCTTCCTGCTGCTCCCGGCGAACTCTGTCCGCTAGTTCACAGCTTCAGCTCCTTTCTTTTTAACCTGCCCCAGTCAGGTTCTCATCCCATTCTTTTTAATCTCTCACTTCCAATCCATCAGCAAGTCCTCCATGCTACTGCTCTGGTCCAAGCCACCATTGTCTCATGCTGAGATTTCTGCCATAGTCTCCTAACTGCTTCTAACCTTTCATTCAGTTTATTCTCAACACAGCATCCAGAGTGATCCTGTTAAAATGTGAGTCGCATCATGTCACTTCTCTGTAAAAAAAAAAAGAACCCAAAACCCTCTAGTGGCTCCTGTCTTGGAATCAGAGCCCAAGTTCACACAAAGACTTCCCTTGAATGCCGTGAACACTGTGGAGCCTCTCGCCACCTCTCTGATCCCCTCTCCTACTTCTCCCTTATTCACTCGACTCTGGCTGCACCACCCTCCTCACTGATCTGCTAACACGTCAGACAGGCCCTCATCACCAGGCTTTTGCACTTGCCATTCCCTCCACCTGAGAAGCTTCTTCCCTGTTAATTCTCAGGGCTCATGTCCTCACTTCTTTCAGGTAACTTTGTTCATAAGTTACCTTCTCAGGTTCTAGCCTTCTCTGGACCCACATTTTAGAATTTTGACACCCCTTCTCATCTCCTGCCCCAACATTCCCTACCTCTCTCTCCTGCCTTATTTTTTCTCCCTAGAACTTATCACTTCTGACTCCTATATTTTTAATTCACGTATGTTAGTTTTTGGTCTCTTCACCACCGCCACCCACCTGCCCCCTCTGCCCAGTAGACTGCGAGCTCCATGAGGGCACAGGTATTTTTTGTCCAATGCTGTATTCCCAGAGCCCTAGGATGGTGCCTGGCATATAGTAGGTGCTCAGTAAATATCTGATGATTGGATGTATCCATAGAAATGAATAGACTACTTACTGTTTATACAAGGCCTTGAGACAAAGTGGAAAGGGCACTGAGGTTTCTGCCAGTATAGGAGCATTAACAGCTCAAATGAGAAAGAAAGCCTCTGAGTGGAGAATGCCCCTGGGTGGAAGTGCTGGTGCCCTTGTCTGGCCTGGGCCAGCATGTTGCCAATTCACACCTCAGTGGCTTTTAAAGAACTCACCACAAATGGGCTCTCATCTTTCAACTTCCATCCAGGCTTGCTTTCTTCAAAGGCCCACCTTCAGTGCCTTGCTTCAGTCATTTACTTTCCTTGTTTTTTGCAGGTGCCAAAGTTTGTAGCCTATTGGAGGAAAACAACATCAAGGTAAGACCATGTCTAGTTTGGGACTTCCCAATACTTAGCCTTGGAAAGTGTCCAAGGAAGACCAGGGCACTAAATGTTGGCAGCTAGATAAAGGGAAGGCCCAAGGGCCTTGTGTTGACTTGCTGGATACAGTGAGAGTCCTGGGGACAGTGAGGCAGCTCAGTATAGTCAGTGATGGCTGTAAGGTCTTTAGACCCAGGAAGACAGTGTTTCGCTTGGAAAAATGTGGCAGCCTCCCTCAAGCCAGTCGGTTGTGGGACCACAGCATGGACTACCTGCCCTGCCTTCCCTCCCTCCCTCCAGGTCTCCACTTCCTCACTTGCCCAGAAGTGCTGCCTGGACCACTGAAGACACAGCAGGCTGCTGCAGAGGGTCCAGGGCTTTTCTTTTTCTTTCTTTTTTTTTTTAAGCATGACTGGTTTAGCTCTAGATCAAGAGGACTATACTAAGATCTTCTAGCATAGGGCTTCTCTGATTCTGTGTGTTAAATCACAGTCCAAATTTTGTTAAGATCCTCAGCAACTAAATGGATGTGGGAAATTTGTGGTTGGGAAAGAGGCAGCTTTTAAAATTGTGTCTGGCCTCTGACCAAGCAATTTCATTTTCCAGAATTTATTCTAGGAAAATACTCATATTCATGCAAAGCTTATGTACAAAGATAGTTATAACTGCATTGTTTATCAACTGCATTGTTTACAAAAAGGAAACATCTGAAAGCCTGACAAAAAGGAATTGGTTATTCCATGTTGGCACATCCATATGAAGGAATGTCATTAGGCAGAATGATGAAGATACATATTCATTGATGAGAAAGATATTTAGATATATTATTTTTAAAAAAGAAGAAGTGGAAAAATCTTATAAAACATTCAAAGAAAGTAGCTTTGGATTCAGCCTGAAGGGTTGAAATTCAGCTCAGTCTGTAAACCAACTTGGGAACTCAGGCAAGTAATATGATCTCCCTAAACTTGTTTCCTGCCTGCAAATTAGGCATAATTACACCTAGTTTGTGAAGTTGGAAGGACTAAGAGAGATTAACACATCTAAAGGCCTCAGGACAAACCAGTAGGTGATGATTGCTCAGTAGCTGGGTGCTTAGATGAGACATAGACTGTGATCCTATAAGCCTGGAAACATTCTGGAAATTCATATGCCAACAGTGGAGTTTTCTGACTATCGAATCATGGGTGATTTTTAATATTTTCTTATTTTTCTATAAAATATTATTTCCTACTTATCTAAGGATAATGTAGTTTAAAAAAATTTAAAGATTAAAAAAAAAAGCAGTGCATTTCAGCAGGTAAGTTTGCTAAATAGTCCCTGCACAGAACTCTGGAGAACTGAGGGAGAGGTGGGAGAGAAAGTGAACAGGAAGGACAGTGGGTGAAGGAAAAGAAAGAAGGGGAGGTCAGAGCTCAGGGCTAGTGGCCAAGGAGATGCACCTCAGAAGTAATGCTGGAGCCCCAGCAAGCATGTGTGTGTCCTCCCATCCCCCATGATTGGCACCTCCCTGGGAAGCTCCAGGTAGGAGATCTGGTAACCCAAGGCTCATCTGTCCCAGCTTCTGGTGACAAGAGTAATGAATGGAGGAAACTGATTGAAATCCTCCCCAGGTCTCACCTCTGCACCCTGCCCCACACAGCTGGAGACAAATACACTGATCAGGAGAGAGACAGGCTGGAGGGAGGGCAGATGAATACAGGGATGAAAACAGGAAGGTAAGGAAAAAGTCTGAAGACTGAAGAGTGGGACTCAACGTCCTACCCACTTACCTTGCCCCTTCCTGCCCCAGGTATATATCACCCTGGATGAGAGTATGGTGGATTTAAAAAATGGTTGCAAATTCTTTGACATTTCTCCAATGGAGAGGTGGGTCTATGTCTCCTTCCCTGAACCTGCATGGATTTCTGACTACAGTGGAAATGAGTTATGTGACTTCCAAGGTTGGGACATACACAGCCATGTAGCTTCCGTCTTCCTGGCCAGAATACTGACACCAGAGACCTGAGCTGCCTCGTAAGAGGTCAAATGACCAGACCACGGTGCTGGAGAGACCACGTGTAATCTCTCTGGTCAACAGTTCCAGCTGGGCCCAGCCTTCGAGCTCTCCTTGCCAAGTGAACAACCATCTTACAAGTGGACCCTTCAGCCCCAGCTATTCCAACTCCCAGTCATTCCAGTCACCTCCAGTCATTCCAGTCATCCCAGCCACTGTAGAGCAGAGAAGAGCTGTGCCCTTCTGAAGCCTTGACTGTGGCCCCGCAAAATGATTGTTGTTTTATGCTACTAAGTTTTGGGGTGGTCTGTTATGCAGTGATCGATAACTGGAACTGGGAGTTAGAATGCTTCTCTTAAGAAGCTGAATGTCTTCAGGGTGGTGGTTCTCAACAGGGCGACTTTGTCCTCGGGACATTTGGCAATGCTTACAGACATTTTGGTTATCACAACTCTGGGAGAGGGGTTACTACTGGCATTTAGTAGGTAGAATTCACTGCTGCTATGAAACATTCTACAATGCACAAGACAGCCTCTGACCACAAGGAATTCTTTGGCCCAACGTGTCACTAGTACCAAGGATGAGGAACCTAGCTCTAGAGAAAAGGTGCTCATTAAAGGCTTGTTATCTAAAAGACTGACTTGCTTCCTATAGTGAAGCTCCAGTTGATAAATTCTTCCCAAGCACACACAGAGTTTAGTTCAGCTTTTTATTGCTCCATTAATACCAAGACATTTGGCATTTAAGGAAAGCCTGCAGCAAGAAGAGATGGAGAGACGGGGCGGGGGGCCGGGGGGAGAGAGAGAGAGGAGAGAGAAAAAGAGAGAGAAGGAGAACAGGAAGAAGGAGGAGGAAGAGGAAGTAGAAAAGAAAAAGAAGGAGGAGGAAGAGGAGAAGGGGCTGCGTCTTCTAAGTAGAAACAAAAACAGAGAATAGAAGAATATTAAGACAAATGGACAAATAAATAGTTCTCAAGAGGAGTAAGATAGAGATAGTATATGCATAAAAAAGAATGTGATGTTTTTGAAAAAGAACAGGCAGAACAAGAATGAGTACTAGGATATTAAAAAAAACAAGCCAAAATTAAAAACAAAATCAGCAGAAGGGTTGGAGTATGAAGTCTACTTTTCCCAAGAAAGTAGACCAAAAAGGCAAAGAGATGAAAAATAGGAGAGAAAATGTAGGGAAACTAAAACATTAATCCATGTGATCAATAGATAAAACAGAGGGAAGAAAATTATTAAAGAAATAATTTTTCTTTAATGTAAGAAAATCTTCCAGAACTCAAGGATGCTACATAACTCAGCAGTGATGAGTATCTCCACATTCACTATTGAGTTAACCACAAATTGTGTTATATTCTTATTAGGAGGATGGAGGGAGGAAAAGTGGGGATGGTTCTGTAGGAAACTTCAGTCCTCATCTACCACAAGAAGTCAGCAAATGCCTAAAATTGGTAGATCAAAAAATAGTATAAACAGAAATGGAAACTAATAAATGGTTGAAAGAGGCAGCCTATAGAGAGGGGACTAAGAAAGGTGGGGAAGGATTTTTATTATGAACTTCTCAGTACAACTGATATTTAAATCATATGTATGCATTTTTTATTTTGTTTTTAATGGATACATAATAATTGTACATTTTTATGCAGTGCAGTGTGATGTTTCCAGACCTACATATAGTGTGTCACAATCAAATCAGGGTAATTAGCATATCTATCACCCTAAACACTTGTGTCGTTTCTTTGCAGTGACAACATTCAAAATCATCTCTTCCAGCTATTTTGAATTTTAGCATTATTTTGATAAATATAATAAAATAGAAATTAATTTAAAATGGGTACAATTTTAAAACTGCAGTGTGATAGGAGCAAATTTAATAATTTGGAAAATTCACTTGTATAGAAGAGCCATGCCCCTCTAAGAATGCTCAATGAACTGGCATGGGCAGGTTCAAGCACTGCCAGCATGGAAGCATTCCTCCTGATGTCACTGGCCACTGAGGTGGTTGGTGGGGTGGGGGTGGGGATGAGAGCCAGGCATGGCAGCCCTTAGGTGGTCACTGTTTCCCTTTCCTGGCAGGCTGTATTTGCTTGGGAGACCTGTCTCTTGGGTATAGATCCTACTTGGCTGCCAAAGAAGAGAGGTGCTAACTCTTTTAGGATAACTTCTGGAAATTCACTAGGATACCCTACCTTTCCTACTCAGGACACGGAAAAAAATGCTGGGTTTACCAAAGGTAGATGAGCCAGGCCCAGCACTAGAGTCACAGGACCTCTCCCTGGATGTGCTATAGTTAGGCTATGTCAGCAGCTAAAAGAGGCTACACACATTTATTCTCATCAGAAGCTGGGACAATGAGCCTTGGGTCGCCAGATCTCCTACCTGGAGCTTCCCAGGGAGGTGCCAATCATGGGGGATGGGAGGACACACACATGCTTGCTGGAATGGACACATACCTGGCTTGTGGATGGTGGGGCTGCTGTACCTTAGCCCCACCGTCCACAACACCTGGTCTTCCCAAGTCTGAGCTCCTCCTGCAGGCTTCCAGGGGTAAAGTGGCTTGCCTCCTGTCAGCATAACCCTCTGTAAACCCTTCAGAGACTAGCTTCCTCCATGTCAGTATCTTCCACCGCCTTCCAGCTTCCTGTAGTTTGCAGAACTCTTTCAGCCTCTCATGTCTCCTTTACCATTCTCTTTGCCTTTGAGAGTTAATACTATTTGATTTTTTGTTTGTGACAGTCTCTCTTTGTCACCCAAGCTGGAGTGCAGTGACACAATCTAGACTCACTGCAACCTCTGCCTCCCGGATTCAAGCGATTCTCATACCTCAGCCTCCCGAGTAGCTAGGACTACAGGAATGCACCATCATGTCCAGCTACTTTTCGTATTTTTAGTAGAGATGGGGTTTCACTACATTGGCCAGGCTTGAACTTCTGACCTCAAGTTATCCACCCTCCTTGGCCTCCCAAAGTGCTGGGATTATAGGCATGAGCCCCTGCACCCAGCCCCATTTGATTTTTTTTTTTTTTTTTTTGAGACAGAATCTCCCTCTATTGCCCAGGCTGGAGTGTAGTGGCGTGATCTCAGCTCACTGCAACTTTCATGTCCCAGGTTTAAGCGATTCTCCTACTTCAGCCTCCTGATTAGCTGGGATTACAGGGACGTACCACCACACCTGGCTAATATTTGTATTTTTAGTAGAGACGGGGTTTCACCATGTTGGTCAGGCTGGTTTTGATCTCCTGACCTTGTGATCTGCCCACCTTGGCCTCCCAAAGTGCTGGGCTTACAGGTGTGAGCCACTGCACCCTACCCCATTGACTTTTTTTTTTTTTTTTTTTTGAGACATAGTCTCACTCTGTCACCCAGACTGGAGTACAATGGTGTGGTCTCAGCTTACTGCAACCTCCACCTCCCAGGTTCAGGTGATTCTCCTGCTTCAGCCTCCCAAGTAGCTGGACTACAAGTGTTTGCCACCACACCCAGCTAATTTTTGTATTTTTAGTAGAGAAATGGGTTTTCATTATGTTGGCCAGGCTGGTCTTGAGCCCCCAACCTCGTGATCCGCCCTGGCCTCCCAAAGTGCTGGGATTACAGGCATGAGCCACCATGCCCGGCCCCCATTTGATTTTTTTTTAAGAGATAGGAATTGCTTCATCACCCAGGCTGTAGCACAGTGGTGTGACCATAGCTCACTGCAGCCTCGAACACCTGGGCTCAAGTGATCCTCCCACCTCAGCCTCCTGAGTAGCTGAGACTACAGGTACATACCACTACACCCAGCTAGTTTAGCTTTTTTTTTTAGAGACTGAGTTTTGCTATGTTGCCCAGGCTGGTCTTGAACTCCTGGCCTCAAATGATCCTCCTGCCTTGGCCTCCCAAAGTGCTGGAATTATAGGCGTGAGCCATTGCACTTGGCCCCATTTGACTTCTAGAATAGCATTTTAGTGGTGCTTCAGGAGAGAAAGGAAACTGGAAATATAAATAACTAACATGATGAACTGGAAGCTCTGTTGTGTACCTCTCTTGTATGGATCTATCTCTACATTGTGTTATAGTCTTCCCTGTCCTGTAACAGCTCGGTGAAGCAGTACAGCGACATTTAACCTTTTGCTGATCATTCAGAGTCCACTTTATGAAAATACTTGTTTACCATAGAATTATTAAGCTATTAAGCTATTACCTTGGAATTATTAAGTAGAGCTTTTTGTTCCTCCATGATGAGGACCCCAGTCATTTTGCTGAAATTCTTTAAACCTTTCTTCATGGCTGTCTCTGTCCCTCCCTGCCTCTCATCCTGTGTATTTGTGCTGAGGGTGCTGCATTACAGCACATTAGCTTCTAATGTACTCTTTTTAAATGGTCAGCCCAGGTGACTCTGCTGGCCGTTCTTTGTTTGCCATCCGCACACACAGCCCTGCTTCCGTTGATTTTCTGCCCTTTTCCACACCTCCCAGGATTTGACCTTTGTGGATTCCATCAGCCAGGCTTCAGGTCCCCTTGCTTCCAGTTGGGTTTGGCCAATCAAAGACCTCTCCCCCAACCAGAGGTTGGAGGATGTGAGGGAAATGGGAGGTGCTTTATCCCCCCAGCTCCCTCCCTTTCCAGGCCTCAGGTCAAAAGTGCCTGTGCTTGTCACCCCAAAACCACAGCTCCTGCCGGCAGCCACCTCCTACAGGTCTCTCTGGGCTCCAGGGACCCTCCCGCCTCCTCCCTGGGGTTGGTGATCACAGTTGTCACTGTTGCTGCCTGCAGGGTGCTTCACTTTTCCTTGCGGGTTTCTCTTCATCCTGCTCACGCTTGGAAACAGTCCCTTCCTCAGTCTCTCTTATTACCAGTGGAGAGTGCATGTGTTTCCTGCTGGGACTGTGATCAATACAGGAACCTTTTCTGATTTGCATCTAAACCAAGGATACTCAAATGGAGAGGGTATCAACATTTAAAAAAATAAAATAAAACAAGAATAAATAGTCCCTGAGTGAGCCCTGAGAGCCTGAGAGATACTCTCAGGCGAGAGTCTGGGTATGAGTTTTGTGACTTCTCTAGGCTACTCAAGGGCTTTTGTTTGTTTGTTCATGTCACATGTTTTTAACTATAATGCAGATAATAGAGGGAAATAGATTAGGACTTCTCTTCTTACTGGGGTGATTTGAGAAGGAAAATAAGAATGTAAATAAAGGGAAGCCAGGAGAGAGAATTTATGATGACTCAGAAATTACATGACAGGGCCAGGTACGGTGGCTCACACCTATAATCCCAGCAATTTGGGAGGTTGAGGTGGGTAGATCACCTGAGGGCAGGAGTTCAAGACCACCCTGACCAACATGGTGAAACCCCATCTCTACTAAAAATACAAAAATTAGCTCAGTGTGGTGGTGCAAGCTGGTAATCCCAGCTACTCAGGAGGCTGAGGCAGGAGAATCGTTTGATCCTGGGAGGCGGAGTTTGCAGTGAGCTGAGATTGCGCCACTGTACTCCAGCCTGGGCGTCAAGAGCAAAACTCTGTCTCAAAAACAAAAAGGAAGTTACATGACAACTTTTAAAATATCAGTTGTTTGGAGAAAGGACTAAATAGCTTCCTGGATAGCAGATCTTGCTGGAAGGGTCAAATCTGGGTCTGGAAGGTGAAGTTGGATGTTTAGATTCTACCAGACCTGTTATTAGGAGTCCCTTAGGTGGGACCCACCCCACTTACATGTTTCCAGGTCAGTTTTGCTTCATGATGCAAAAGTGTCATGTGCTTCTCTGTCCATGGGGATGACAGACAAACACACCAGAGCCCGGAGGCCCAGGCCTTGCCCACAGTCACAATTCACACCCTCAAGATACCCCCGAGGAGCACCTGGAGCCCAGCTCCCTGCACCCCTCTTTTGCAAGGACATTCCCTGGATTCTCCTGCCTCCCTCCCTCTCCTGGCCCCAGTCAGCCCTCACTTTTGTTTAATTTGTGTATTTTGAAGCACATGTATCTCTTCTATCTTATATCTCTAGGGAAAAAAAAAAGTCAAGAACTCCTCCTGGCCACCCGTTTCCTGAAGCATGAAAAGGAAACATTTCATAAATGCTTTGTAAAGAAGATAACAGGAAGGGGTAGTGTCACTGGCTGTCAAGAGTTGCTGTTGTGGTATTTCACAGACAAGGGAGGTGACGTGGCACATGGGGGCTGAGGTCCCAGCCAGGGGCCATACAAGTAGACTCCCCAGGGCCCAGGCCTCCCTCTGGCCTGTGGACCCTCAGCCCTACTGGACAGGAGGAAAAGGCCTGGGAGACGTTGCCCCATTTCACAGAGAGGAGGCTGAAGCCAGTGAAGCAGAGAGTTGCAGCTTCAGTGGAGAGACAGTTATGCCCCGCCTGTCTTATAGTCATGCTTCTTGTACCTGTAGGAATTTTTTTACATGCCTGTCCTTGAGTGATATAGCCTTCATCAGCTTAGCTTGTCCTCTTGCAGCCTACACCACTCTGTGCCCTTTAGCGAAGCAAGCCCAAGTGAAGCTCCAGTGTCCCTACCCAGCAGAGCTACAGGGGGCCCCAGGCCCCTTCCTTTTTCACTCTTGCTCTATAGACGCCATGCTGCAAAGCAGACACGCAGGAACACTACCTGAAGTCTCAGCCTGCAGCTCAGCCCCATGCACTGTGGATGGTGGAGGTCCTGGAGGGCCAAGGGAAGCTTATTGAGTTATCTCTGCACTGTCCCTCCCACAGCAGGAAGTCATGGTCCATGCATTTCTAGAAGGGTTGATAGGGCCCAGGTGGGTGGAATATCTATCTGTGAGCCTCATGTCCTGGCCTGTCCCAGCTGCCAGTAGTTTTACCCGAGTATGCTAGAGGTCAGCCATTGCTAGGGAAGCTGCCACTAACCACATAGAGAGGAAGGAAAATTCTCAGCCACAGCACTTAGAGCTGAGCCCAATGTGGTCCTCAGCAAGATGTTGCAAGTTCCTAATCTGAACACAGAGGCCAGGGAGTAAGCATCATCTGGAGCCCAGAGCTGACTGTCATTACCCACAAACATAAACACCCTGAGTCAGGCTCTCTCCCTACTCTGCCGAGGTTGTCAGAGCCTCAGCATGGCCTCTGCCCGGGGTGGCGGCCCCTGGAAGCCCAGCTGCTACCTCTCTACGAATGGCCCTGTAGAAGCTGTGCTCAGCAATCCACTTCTCTAGAGCGGGGCTGGGCCCACCTTGTTGCCATTACACCCCATTACAAACTGACGCAACCAGCTTTCAACAGACATTGCCAAGGAAGATACACATTACAGCTGCATGCTGCAATACCTCTGCCTGTGCAAGAGGCCCGCCCACATCCAAAAGATGGACATCTTCCCACCCCGGAGTCTCACTCCACTGAGCTGGAAATGGCCTTTGTCAGGACCCTTTGAGGCCTTGAATGGATTTGCTTTTCCCAAGATATTAAACCAGTGACCTTCAATCCTGGCTGCACATCACAATCATCTGGGGTATTAAAAAATACTAATGCCTGGATCTTGCTCCCACCCAATAGAGTCTGACTGAATTGATGTGGGTTTCAAAATTTTTTTAAGGTTTTGTTAAAGGATGGCATAGATGAAAAAAAAAAAAAAAAAAGCACAAACCGTAAGTGTCAAGCTCAGTGAATTTTCACAAAATGAATTTACCCCAAGTAACCAGCATTCAAGTCATGAAACAGAACATCACTAGCAACCCCTGGCACCCCTTCCATTTACTACCTGGCTCCAAAGGCTAACATCCATCTGGCTTCTAATGGTGTGGAATTGTTTTGCCTGTTTTCAAACTTTATATGCTGTAAATGGAATCATGAAGTATATATCCTTTTGTTATGTTTGTGAGATGATTCGTTCAAATTGTTACTTATAGCTCTAGTTTATTCACTCTTCTAGCTATAGAGTATCCCACACTATGGATATTCCTCAGTTTCTCTATCCATTCTACTTTGATGGATATTTGGATATTCGAGTTGCTATTTTTAGTTTGGAACTATTATGACTACTCTATGACATTCTAGTGTGTATTTTTGGAGCACATTTATATCCACTGCTGGGCAAGCATGGCTGTGAGTATGCTCACCTTTAGTACCTTATGCCATATAATGTTCCCAGGTGTCTGTACCAATTTACACTCCCTCCAGCAATGTATGAGAGTTCTGGTTACTTCACATCTTTGCCAACCATTGGTATTTTCTATCTTTTTCATGTTAGCCATTCTAGTGGATATGTAGTGGTATCACAGTGTGGTTTGAATCTGCATTTTCCTGATAACTAATACAGCTGAGCACTCTTTCATATGTTTATTAGCCATTTAGATCTTCTCTTTGCGAAGTGCCTGTTGGAATGTTTGGACATGAGAGTTTTTTTGTTTTTTTTTTTTTTTTCCTTTTTTGGTTTTTTTTTGAGACAGAGTCTCCCCCTGTTGCCCAGTCTGGAGTGCAGTGGCACAATCTTGGCTCACTGCAACCTCCGCCTCCAGGGTTCAAGGGATTCTCCTGCCTCAGCCTGCCAAGTAACTGGGACTACAGGCGCATGCCACCATGCCTGGCTAATTTTTTGTATTTTCAGTAGAGATGGGGTTTCACCATGTTGGCCAGAATGGTCTTGCTCCCCTGATGTCATGATCCGCCCACCTCAGCTTCCCAAAGGGCTGGGATTACAGGTGTGAGCCAACATGCCCAGCCCTACGAGTATTTTTTAAAAGCTTCTTAGGTAACTCTGCTGTACAGCCAACGTGGAAAACCACTGAGCTAAAACCACAAATTAGTATCTGCAGCTCCCTTTCTTCATGCGTTGCCCTTAAACTTAGAGCATTATGGATCTAAGAGGACTTCATGGAGCTGAGGAAAGATGATCTCCACTCCCTGCTAAGATGAGCCTATCAGGAAGAAGCAAGAGATTGGAGCTGGCAGTTAAGAATCTTTAGGAATGTGACCTCTGCTTCAGAAGGGCCCAGGGAGAGCCTGTGGTGTCCACAGCTGCCACAGACATTTCCTAACCACAAAAATGGCCCCTTGCTGTTCTCCCCAGAGCTCCAGGCAGTCATGGGGAGGAAGTGGAGGGCCCCATGCCAGGTACTTCCCAGTTTCTAGGCCAACATGAATGGGACACAGCTCATATGGGGTTGTGGTTAGACTAGGGACAGTGGAGCATGTGTTCTGGAGACCTGGGTGTGGCCAAGGGAGGCCTGCTGTCTGTGGCCTTTGTCCGGATGGGAAATCAGCCAGTGGGGCTCTCCTGCATGGGTCCAGGCCTGGCTAGCTCTTGAATCCTGTGGGTTTGCAAGTGGGTCCTTATGCATGCGTTCTAGAGCAGGGTCCCAGGGGGCTACCTCATCCCTCCTTGACCCCTCACTTCTCTGAGCTGGGAAACATGGGACATGAAACTAAACACTGTGGCTTCTAATGACATTGTGCCTTGATTGCATCCTCATTGCATCATCTTAGCTCATCTCCTCCCCACCTCTGGACTGTGACATCATCCCAGGGACTGCGACAGAGCTCCTCTGTGCTCCCCCACAGCAAATATAGTGCCATTTGGTAATTCAGTATAGCCTCTTCCTACTTGAGAAGGAAGAAGCAGTAAAAATACAGATCACACATGGAGTCAGCATTTCCTTCCCTAAGTCTTGAGCTGTGCAGGTGTCATGCTGAGCTGCCCCGTGTGGGCTCATGTTGGCACATGTCGGTTGCAAGGGGCTTTGTGCAGTGAGTCTGGAGTTGAACCACCAGCTGGGGGCTGGGATGCTAGTGCCTAGACTGAGGGTACACAGAGGCCCCTCAGGCAGAGCCACATTGGGCACTGAACCTACTGGTGGAGTTCACTGCAGTAACCAGAGTTCAGTGGGAGGGGCTGGCTTATCAGCACCTGTCTAGTGTGCTTTTTGAAAAAAAGCAGGGTCCACCTTCTGTCAACTGAAGTGCTGCCAGCTGCGTGGCATGAGATGAGGGACAAGGTGACAAGTGAGCAAAGTTGACATTTTGGAGGCTGGTAGGCTCTGAGCCAACCCTGGGTGCTGTGTTATGCCATGACTCATGGATTCAGGCCCATCTTGGAAATTGCTCTGGGCATAGAGCACTCATTTCTGATAGTCCAAGTGCAGATGTTGGGGTTCCCCTGATCAGCCCAAATGGTGGCCTGCACCAACCAGCGACCAGAGTGCTGTCTGAACCTGAAATGATAACAGGAAGAGCACGCCTCCAGCAGTGTAGGAGAGTTCCCCATGCAGTGTGCTTCCCATTCTTAACAACCGTTGGTATCTCTGTCTTTTTCACATTGGGTATCTGAGTCTCATAAAAAGACTCCTCTCACCTGGGTGCAGTGGCTCACGCCTGTAATCTCAGCACTTTGGGAGGCTGAGGCAGGCAGATCACGAGGTCAAGAGATTGAGACCATCTGGCCAACATGGTAAAACCCCATCTCTACTAAAAATAAAAAAATTAGCTAGGTGTGGTGGTGCATGCCTGTAGTTCCAGCTAGTTGGGAGGCTAAGTCAGGAGAATCCCTTGAACCGGGGAGGTGGAGGTTGCAGTGAGCCAAGATCATGCCACTGTATTCCAGCCTGGCGACATAGCAAGACTGTCTCAAAAAAAAAAAAAAAAAGACTCATCTCCTTCCACTGAGCCTGCATCCCAGCCTCTCCCCTTTCTGCATGCATCTCACGCCATGCAGCTGGCAGTACTTCAGCTGACAGAAGGTGGACCCTGCTTTTTTTCAAAAAAAGGGCCTCTCCCCAGCAATTACACCCTTCCACTCTCTCAACCAGGGAATCTTCAGACTCTCTTTCTCCACTGGCTCCTGCCGTGCTCCTGTCTCCGCTTCCCGCCACCCTGCCTTCCCCATGGAGTACAGCCATGCTGTCTGCTTCTCACAGCCAAGATTCTAGAAAGAGACATCTCCTTTTTCCCGGTCATCAACCACTCATTTATTCAGCAAGTTTCTTTTACACTTACCTGTGCTGGACATGGCAGCGATGCAGCAGTGAACAAAACCACCAACCCTGCTCTCATGCAGCTTATAATCAAGTAAGGAGACAGACATAAATGATTAACAAATATTCCTGTAATGGCGGTTGTGAGGTGTGCTGCCACAGCCCAGCCGCACACGCCAATTCCCTTCTCTGCACATGTGGTGTCTGCTCACCCTTGCCACCTGAACTCACATGCCACCTCACCTATGCCCCTTCCAATGGCCATACCTGTACAATAGGGTGCCCCTCTGTGCCCACAGCAACCCTTGGGTATAACTGCTCCCCACAGAGGCTGAACCCCGAGGGCAGAGTCCAGGCCACACTCACCTCGGAGCCCCCTGCCTGGCACAGAGCCCAGCCCAGCAGAGGTGTTCAGAGGATGAATGAAAGTCCCTGCTGAGATTGATCCAGACTGCATGTGAACATCTCTGGGGTCTGAGAGTTCATGGCTTTCTTTTTCTTCGGATGGCCTTTTGTTTCTTTTTGCCATTATAAACTATATTTAGGTTAGGGAAAAACAATGTGAATATACTTAATACTGAACTGTACACTTGAAAATGGTTAAGATGGTGTAGTTTTAATTTATGTGTATTTTGCCACAATTTTTAAAAATGCAGAGAATAAGTACAAAGAAGGGTAAAAAAGGGGGCAAGGTCCATTTTATTGAGAAATAAAGAACAAAGGGTTTGTTTCAGATAGGATTGGATTTTAAAAAGTGAAATCTGAGGCAGAGAATTGCTTGAACCCAGGAGACGAAGGTGGCAGTTAGCTGAGACCACGCCACTGCACTCCAGTGTGGGCGACAGAGTGAGACTCCATCTCAAAAAAAAAAAAATTTCAGCGTGTATCTTTTCATTCTCGTTCTCTCTCTCAAAAAAAATTGTGTGTATATGTATGTGTGTGTCTTCGGAGGCCACACTGGACTTTCAAGAAAGATCCCCTCACATTTGTCTCTGCTGCTTCCCTGCTTGGCGCCATCGAGAGCAAGTCTATCCATATTCCAGATGTCAGTGCTTTGAACAATTTCTCATGGCTGAGTTCACTCCCCTGCACCTCCAGGGTTGCACTTCTCTGAAAATACTTATTTCTTTTATGTGTCTAAAAACATGGCACTTATGACTCAATAATATGTTGGAAGGGGTTAGAGACAAAAGCACGTGCCTCTCACACCTTCTCATACACTGCACATCATAGTGATGGCCAAGTGAGCATGTTGGCTCTCTGGACACGTCAGTCTGTTGATCTGGGCTGCACTAGGCTTAGGCTCCCTGCCTCAACCCCAACCTTGATCCTATTGCTTCTTGAACCTGCTACTGGGCCTCATATTCCTCTGCTGATTTTAGCTCTTAGATCCTGCTACTCCAGCTTGTCAGGAGGCTGTGCCCTCATGCTCCCAAGGGCAGATCTGCCCTCTCCACTGAGAGGGAAGGAGTGAAGGCCCCACAGCCTCTGACCCCTGCTGGGCCCAGAGGAGGAACAGCTGCTTGCTTTATTTCTCCTGGGAGAAGTGTGTCTCCTCTTTGTCTCAGGCACCCCTTCTGCTCTGTACAGCAGCAAGTCAGCAGGAATAAGCTGAGTCGTCCAAGTAGTGGCTTCCTCCAGTATGGGGGCTCTATGGTCCTGGGAGGTGTCCTGCCTCCGCTGCCACACACCTGGCCCCAGAGCATGCTGCAGCTGTCACACCCTGTGGAGGTGCCCCCAGGCCCCCACATTTGGGCCCAACTACAGCCTCCTTCCCCAGTTTTGCCACTTGGCCTGGGAGCCAGGGCACTTGCCAGCTCCGTTGGCAGGGAGAGGTGAAGGAAGAGGCCAGGGCTGCTCAGGTGACTGAAGTTCATGTTCATGCACACCAATTAGAGATGGACAGTGCCTTCATTTACCTCCAAATCCAGTCACAGACACATGGCCCTTTTCTCTTGGCTGTGAGGCCTCTACAGAAGGGTTTTTTTTAAAGATTGCAGCCAGGACCTTTACAGCCCAGTCTTGAGAAGATTATCTTTTTATTGCAACTTTGATTAATGATTGATCAAAAGCTGATACTAGAAACACCAAAGAACAAATTTGCTGTCGACATTAGGAAAGGTCTACATCTGGCAGGCCTGGAGACCTGCCCACCTGCTCCCTGCAAGGTCAAACCAGGGCAAAGGTACACTGGAAGACCCAACCCCCACACACTCTTATATGTGCGTGCGCGCGCGCGCGCACACACACACACACACACACACACACTGAGGGGAAAGATTTGATTGTCCTTAAATCCTCTTGGATTAGGCTATAAATTGCAAATAAATGGAGCAACAGACAGACCAAAAGCACACAAGGGCCTTTAATAGAATTTCTCTTACTTGTTTTGTTTCTATGAATGCCTGTTACAATTAGCAGCTTAAAGGGAAATCTGGAGTGTGGGAAAGAGAGACCCTTGTGTGAAGACCACGGCCTGGGCTTCCTACAGACCTCAGGTCCCAGAGAGCGTCTAAGATGCCTCCAACACCAGGTGGAGGAGGACAAGGGCTGTGGCACAGAGAAGCAGCACTTCCCGAGCATCTGTGGCAGGAAGTGGCTTGGAGAGGGATGAGGTCGTGCCTCAGGTGTGCTCTGGCTGTTCCAATGGTTTCTAGGACCGTGACTGCCATAATGAGGTCCATAGGCTGCATCACAGTCACCAAAGAACCCAAACCTATGGCCTCAGGGCCCGGAGAGCCAGGAGTCTGCATTGCAACAACTACCTGTTCAGTGGGTTCTACCAGTCCAGTGCCCACCCTCTGAGGGCACCCAGGGAACAGGGTGCTTGCTGGCTGGAACACTTTTTCCTGCCCTTCAGCTCCTCTGTGGTGCCCTGAGGCACAGGCAGTGGAAAGCTGGCAGAGCTGCTTCTAAATTGAAATTGGAAAAGGAAACTGGAAATCACAGTTTCGTTTTCCAGTTTCACTTGCCCCCCCTAGTGTTGGGGTTTCTTTTCCACAAGGGGAGTCCCCCAGGGAGAAAGAAGCAGGGGTGGGAGTGAGGGAGCATGTTGGGTAAAGGCGTGAAGGTGTCCAGTCTGCAGCTTGGCATGGAGGGGCCCCAGCGCTGCACTCGCTTTGTCTAACACTGGCCCGCTTGCTGTCAGCCCTGAGGGGTTACCTCTCTAGGAAAAGCTAATGTCATGCTTATGCTAAAACACTTTTCAGAGGTACTTTAGGAGGGGCCCTGGCTCTTGGTTAATCTGGGCCATTTCATACTGGCTGTGGTCACCCAGGCACAAACACTGAAAGCCACAGCTGGCAAAGGCATCGCTTTGGAGCAGCTTGGAAAACACCAGCAAAGAAGCTTTCATGGAAGCGGCAGATTTCCTGGAGCAACTGGAATGTGGGGAAGGAGGGCAATGAAGGAGAACCGAGAATTGGCCCCCACTGCCGACTCCACTCCATTCCTCTCCTCACCTGAAATGTCTCTTCCTTGGAAACAGCTGCCTAACCCCTTATCCCACACACTCCTTTGTAGGTTAAGACCCCTGAAGTTGCACCCTCTTATAGCAGCTATGTTTTTCAGATATCAGTGTGATTATTTGCCTAATGTCTGCCTCCCTCAGGGAAGTAAACTTTGTGAGGCATGGATCTGGTCTGTGTTGTTCACTGTGTGTCCCCAGTGCCTGGGTGTGCCTGGCATGCAGGAAGTACACACAAAAAACATGTGTGCATAAGTAAGGGCAGGCCTGAAGAGCCCAAGAGAAGGACAGTGCCCTGGAGAGGGGTGTGCACTAGGCTCGCCAGAGTCTAGACTGCATCCCATTCTCCGAGCGACTTCACAGGAGGATTCTGTGGACAGAAGCCCCAGCTCTTCCGCCCACAGCTCCTGAGGAATGCTTTGACTGTCCCCAGTGTGTGCAGGCAGTGGGGAGGTGGTAGGGGGAGGTGTCCCATGCGGCACACTCTCCCTAGCTGTGGATTTGCCCCCCTTACCTACAAAGATGGTCTTCACAGCCTCTTCCAAATAGGCAGGGCACTGAGCTCCATGGACCACCCCTAAAAGGAAAGGCCACTTTCAGCCTGTGGGTCAAGAGGAGACAAGCTGGTGCTGGGGGCGTGACAGTGGTTTTTAAAGTGGGGAGGGCAGATGAAGGACGTTGGTGGACCATCCTCTGGGGGGAGATGTAGACTGAGGAAGCAACCCTGACCTCAGGCCCCACACCACCCTTTCACCTCAGCCTTGCGTTCTCATCGGTGAGTGGGACTCGTTCCTGTGTATGTGCCATGGCGGCAATGTAGCAGAAGAGTATAGGGCACACTTAGGAACTCAGCCATCTGGGAGAAAATCCCAGTTCTGTGATGACCTTGAGCCAATGACTGAATTTCTCTTTGTCTCATTTCTCTTCTGTAAAATGGGAACAATTACAGTGAATTCTTTGAATTCCTTTATGTCCCTGACACATGGTGTGAGCTCAGTCATTACCTTTGCCAGGGTTGCAAGGATGTAATGAGATGGCAGATGTGAGCACAGCTCCCAGACCCAAAAGGGTTATATGAATGAGAGGAAGCAGTGGGTATTATTTGGGAAATATTGAAGGCACAACTTCCCTCCCACATTTGTCTGGGGTGGAGCAACAGTTTTATTTATTTAATGTTAAGCTGGAAGATGCACCAAGGGGAGGTGAAAAACTGAAACCGCCAAGTGTTTGAGCTCCAGACTGCACCGAAGCGGTGTGGCTGGTGCAGATGGCAAGAGCCCCAGCGCAGGCCCACTTCCTCCGCGAGTGCCACGTACCTTCCTCACGCTAGCCGGCTTCCCAAGGCTGCAGGAAGTGGGGCCAGGAACAGGCTACGGCTGTGTAGGGGGAGGCTTGGGCAGGGGTTGGCAGCTGCTGGGTGTGAACGGAAGCCTTGGAGGTCCTTGCTGGGTCCTGGAGCCGCCTGTGCGGCAGCCCCTACCTTCTCCCTGTCCAGGCCTGTCCAGCACTAGTTTGTAGCAGACTCTTCTTATAACCTAGGCTCTTGTCTCTTGCAGTAGTGAGCCACTGTACAAAAGGCATCCAGCGGAGGGAGGCAGGCTGGAGAGGAGGAGAGCTGAATCTTTTCTCAAAGGAAATGCAGTTGTGGTTTTGAGATGTTCATATTTCACATCTGTGGTTGGCGTTTCCCAGGGTTCTCAGAGGTGAATGAAGGGTCAGCCCCATATCGCCAAATAAGGCTCACAGTGACCTTAGCAACAAGCTTTGCTGCCCATTGGCTGCCACTGCTGCTGCCTGCCAATGTGGCCTCCTGAAGGCCAGCACTGTTGATGAGCTGAAACCTTCTGCATGTGCTGGGGTCCAGCTGCCTCTGTCAGAAATCACTGCCCTTGGAAGCAGCCACAGATAGGTAGAGAGCTCCTGACAAAGGTGGACAAGGTCGGTGGGAGAACTGCCCAGGAGCCCACGTTTCAGAGTCTACCTGGCCAGTGTTCCATCCTCACACAGAACCAGACCAAGCACCTTTGGCTTGGTGGCGTGGTCCCAGCTTGCCAGGACAACCCCCAAACCCCTCCCTGTCAACCTTGGACTCTACAGTGGTCATCATTTCATTTCATTTCTGCTCATTTTAGTTCCACTGGGTCCTCCCTTGTGCCAGGCGCTTGGCTAAGCTCCTTCTCCGCATTATGTCTTTTACCTCTCTCAACAACCCTGTGAGACAATTAGCCCCATTTTATAGGTGTAGATACTGACGCCAAGGGAAGTCAGGTAATGGCCCAGGTGACTGTACCACTAATAAGTGGGGAAGTCAGAATTTAAACCCAATTTAAACAGGCCCAGATCCCACGCTATTAACCATTGCCCTGTATTTCCAGACACTCAATGTCTGTGCAGCTCAGCATCTTCATTCTGTGACATGGGGATGACAGTATGTACCTCCCAGGGTTGAGGTGAGCATTGCATGGAGTGAGTGTGTTCAGAGGCACACCTTTGCATCAGTGGCCTTGGCACCTACAAGGCATGCTCCACAAGCAGCTTGCACATTCCTTTCCCACAGTGTGTACTGCTGAAACATTGAGGTTTGTGGACCGGACTTCTCTTGTAGCCCTTGTATTTGGTTTTCACTTCCTCTTTCTTGACCTCCTCCCACTCCCACCCAACTGCAAGGTAGGGAGGCTACCAAGGGGCCAGGCTGTGGGTTCCAGAGGGCACAGGGCTGTCTGTGATGGAGGGGATGGAAGATGGGAAGGTCACACTGTAAGGGCAGACATACCCCATTTCTTCTACCCAGACAATGGAGTGTGATACCACTGTTTCCCTGAGAAACACTTTTAGGATTAAAAAGTATATAAGTAAAGAAAAAAAAGTATATAAGTGATCTGTTAAAGATGAAAACATGGCTTGAGTGAAGGTAGTGAATTATCTCAATTGACTTCATAGTCAGTTACAGATTGAACTCCTTGTTCTGCTCTTTTCACCCTTCTCACTACTACACTTGACTAGTCTTTAAAAAAATAAATAATATAAAATTTTTTAAAAGGTGAAAACATATATATATATATATATGCCATATAACCCTAGAGTCCCACTCCTCAGAATCTGCTCTAACCACACTCTTACCCATGTGCACCAGAATATCCACACAGCACCAGGAAGAGTCCAAATGACCATCCACAGTATAGAGTACAAATAAACTGTGCAGTGTTCCTGGAGTGAAATGAGCTACAGTGACTTGCAGCAACTGTAATATTCTCATAATGGATAATAATATTGTAATAATGAATGACTCATCAACATAATGAGTAAAACCTACAAAAGAATGCATACAGTATAATTCCTTTTAGCAAAAATCTAACAGCTGGCAAAACTGAACTGTATTATTAAGGATACATGCAGAGGAGGTCACACTAGAAAAAACACAGAATTATTACAAATGTCTATTTACTCATGCACAAGGGAGGGTTGAGGTTGTGATTAGCAGGGGAACACAGGGGTGCTTTGGGGGTGCTAGTATTGTTTTATCTCTTAAATGTGGGAGATTACCCTGGATTATTGGGTGGGCCCAATGTAATCATAAGCATTCTTAAATGGAGAAGAGGGAGATGGAATGGTCAGAACCAGAGAGATTGCAATATGTGAAAGACCAGACCAGCCAGTGCAGGCTTTGAAGGTGGAGGAAGGGGCCACAGGCCAAGGAATGCAGGCAGCCTCTAAAAGCTGGAAAGGGGAAGGAAGGTAAGGGATTCTCTACTAGAGGCCCCAGGAAGGAATGCAGCTCTGCTGACACCTTCAGTTTAGCCCAGTGAGACCTGTTTTGGACTTCTGACCTACAGAACGATAAGAAATTTGTGTTTTTTTTAACCACCTAAGCTTATGATAACTTGTTAGAGCAACAACAGGAAGCCGATCCATTGGGAAACCATCTGGGGGATGCAGCTGCCCAAAATCCCTGCACATGGTTAGATTCAGCCTCACAAGGCTCCACAGCCCTTCTGCAAAAGACTCCATTCCCTCTTGGAGAAGCTCAGACTCTAGAGCCCTGGGCAGGGAATGGGCCTCCATGGCATGGGGGCGTCAAGAAGGATGCCCCCAGGACAGTGCCGCTGCTGGACATCTCTACAGGAAACAGTGGCTTGAGAAGATCCAGTAGGATCACTATACTCCACAACTCCAGGGGACGCTGTTCACATTTTAGTCTATGCAGCCTCTGGTGGCCTAAGATTAAATGAGAACGCTTGCTGTGTGACCTGAAGTTCATGGTCAATAAGTTGTAGCTATTGTTATGCACGACTTAGGGGGAAGCAGGTCACTGCAGACCAGCAGTGGTTTTATAGAGTTTTGCTATATGATTATTTGTTAAACTGAACATATGTTCTGTGTATTTTTGTGCATAATTATTGTTTCACAGTTTTTAAAAAGTATACACACATGAATCTTCTCTAGCCCTGAACAGCACAGAATGGACAGGGCAGCAGACTGAGCTCTGCCCCACGCCAGCCCTGTTTCAGAACAGCACTCCAGAGCTGCACTGCTTGCTGAGCCACAGCTGTTACTGCAGATTGAGGAGCCTCAGAGGAAACAGAAGATAAAGATCATTATGGAATTTAGGATTGCAGGACATTCTTTGACATGTTATAACAGCCAGGGAAAGTCAACTGTGGTTAGGGGAACAGGGGCAGGAAGAAACCATGGCCAAGGCCTGTCTGGCAGGACTTGAAGGGGCAGAGGGACCCCTGCAAATGACCCTGCCTGGGACCCAGCCACACCTGGCCCCTGTACAGCACTGATTCAGGTGGGGCTCTTATCCCAGGAGCCCCTCTTGAGGGAGGCCTGTATTTTTTGACTATCTGCCATATGCCTGGTCCCTGCAGAATACAAGGAAGAAAATGGCCTTCAGCAGAGGCTGAGACAGGAGCCTACAGGATGCACGGTAAGTAGGAGTCCAAGGCTCAGGAGGAGGCTTTCCTGACTCTCTCTCCCAGGGGACTGACGTTCTCTACTGATACAGACCTTGTGTCTGGGTGACAGCTGTTAAAATAAGTGTCAAGTGAGCAAGTGTGTGGAGCGTATGCTGTACAGAGTAAGGTCTCTATAGGTTCCTGCCGGAGAGGCAGTCCAATGGGTCACCGCTTCTCCAGAGAAGGGACTGGTTGCTTGACAGTCAGCCCTGCCAGCTGGAGCAGGCTTCCTCAGGGGTGCCTGGGGCTGTTGCCCACTGGCCCCTCTTGGGAAGAGCAACCTGTCAGGTGTTAAAGACAGTCTTGCTTTCTCTTCTCTAAGCTAAACATGACTAGTTTCCATCTCATCATCTTCTGGCCCTCAGCAGAGGTTATCCAGTCTGGAGAGGCAACAGTGGTGTCCAGATGTGATCTTTACAGGCAGAACCAAGGATGCAGATGGGAAATTCAGGTTTATGTGCTTCAGCAGTCAATATATGCAAGTTGTAACGGGGAGAGTGGCTGGCATGGCCTCCAGCACTCTGGGAAGGATCAGGGTTTCTGATAATCATTTTTCTTTCTTTGGTAGACACTTTTTACATAGACACTGTTTTGGTGTAAAACACCACATTGTAGCACTTGTCAACAGTGTTATGTTTCCCCTCAACTCTACCGGAATCTCCCTGAGGTGGCTGGCTTGTGGTAGGCACTCCATACCTGTTAGCTAGTATTATTTATTTATTGTTTTCCTATTTAAATGGACAATCATTCATGTCATTTAATGAGGTTGGGCTATGTGCCAGAAACTGCCAAGTGCCACAATATGGCGCTGAGCTAGAATAGACCCGTCCCTGGCCCCCAGAGCTCCCAGACACACTAGGAAGACTTGTTGATTGAATGATAAACCTTGATTGAACTCATGATTAACATCTTTACCACCAGTCGTCATTGAGTCCTCTCTGTGTGTTCAACTCAGAACATACCCTTCCTGCCCTCAGATGCTGGAATGTGAGAATCGTTAAGGGAGACACCACTGTGGGAGTGAGAAAATCCTGGACTTGGAGGGAACTGACTAGGGATCACCTCTCAGGTCTGCCATGGACCCACTATGTGACCATGGGCGAGTTATTTGACCTCTCTGAGCCTCAGTTATCAGTGAAATTGAGTTAATAATATATCCCTCAGTGGCTGGGTGCAGTGGCTCATGCCTGTAATCCCAGCACCTTGGGAAGCCGAGGCAGGTAGATCACGAGGTCAGGATCAAATAGGATCACCACACTCCCCAACTCCAGGGGATACTGTTCACATTTTAGTCTATGGATCCTCTGGTGGCCTGAGATTTAAATGAGAGCACTTTTGCTGAGTGACCTGAAGTCAATGTCAATAAGTTATAGCTATTGTTATGTACGACGTAGGGGGAACCAAGGGTCACTGCAGGCCAGCAGGCTGACACGATTTGACCAGGCTTGTTCAAGGAAGGGCAGGGCTCTGAGATGTGCAGACTATGATGCAGGTGAAGGCCGGGAGGCAGGGACTCCCAGCGCAGGTCTGGAAGGAGCGAGGCTGGTGAGGGAAGTGGTAAGCAACCTCAAGGCAGGAATAAAGTGCTTGCCCTTCTCTCCAGGCACAGAGGAGCCTCTGGAAGCTGGGCGCAGAGCTGGGATGGATAAGACCAAGGCAAACACTTTACTTCTTAAGCTGCAAAGGATCCTAGGGATCATCTTGTGCAGCATCTTGTCTCGCCAGGCAAAGGCCAGGGAGGGAAAGTAGTGAGTCTCTGGGATCACACAGCAAGGACCAGGGCCCAGGCCAAGACTCCCACCCTTAAAGAGCCCAGCTCGCCGGGCGCGGTGGCTCAAGCCTGTAATCCCAGCACTTTGGGAGGCCGAGGCGGGTGGATCACGAGGTCAAGAGATCGAGACCATCCTGGTCAACATGGTGAAACCCCGTCTCTACTAAA
>NW_016107391.1:9748772-9800449 GCF_001604975.1 Cebus imitator | reverse complement strand
GCGCACGCCTGTAATCCCAGCTACTCAGGAAGCTGAGACAGGAGAATTGCCTGAACCCAGGAGGCGGAGGTTGCGGTGAGCCGAGATCGCGCCATTGCACTCCAGCCTGGGTAACGAGCAAAACTCCGTCCCAAAAAAAATAAAAAAGAGCCCAGCTCAAATGATTCCTTGAGCCCAATTTGTGGCTCCACAAAAGAAAGTTCCTGGCACTTTTCTTATTTATTTATATATATATATTTCTGATTATAAAAGCAATTATAGCCCAGTCAAGGTGGCTCATGCCTATAATCCCAGTACTTTGGGGGGCCAAGGCAGGAGGATCGCTTGAGCTCAGGAGTTCGGGACCAATATGAACAACATGGCAAAATCTTGCCTCTACAAAAAACTAGCTGGGCGTGGTGGCATGCACCTGTAGTCCCAGCTACTCAGGAGGCTAAGGTGGGAGGATCACTTGGGCCTGTGAGGTCAAGGCTTCAGTGAGCCGAGATTGCCCCACTGCACTCCAGCCTGGGCAACAGGGCGAGACCCTGTCTCAAAAAATAAATAAATAAGTAAAAGTAATTATAGGTCATCATGGAGCATTTTTAAGCTATAGAAATACAAAGAAAGTATAATCACCTGTAATCCCACCACTCATAATCACCTTTAGTATTGTGATGTATTCCCTCCATCTGTATTCCACAAAACATTATGTATTAGATTAGATTTGAATTGTGTTGCGTATAGTTTCACTTCCCCCTTTTTCCCTGTAAAATTAAGCTTTATGAGAAGGGACTGTTTTTAGTATAGAAGAAACTCTAGAAAACATTTTTCTTAAAAAAAAAAAAAAAAAGCAAAGCCCCACCATCTGCAGTGGTTGGAGGACATCCTGTGGGGCTGCACGTTGGCTCTGTCACACATCCGGTGTGAGCTGCAGGGTGGTGGCAGTGGCTGACTCCTCTTCCCTGGCCAGGCTACACCCTCCTGCCTATGGGTAAGACAGAGTTTGAAGCATCCGTGCTCACCCTTCCCTCCCTAACACAGGATGCTCTGATCACCCACCCCATCAAAAGGCATGTGGGGTTGTGATCGTTACTGTTTGCATCTCAAGCTATGCAGCACAACGTTTTCTCGTGCGTTATTTCACCTGAAACTTACACACCCTGTGAGTCAGATAAAACAAATGATGTTATACCCATTTTACAGATGAAGAAACTAAGGCTATAAAAGGTCTGGTGGCTTATTTGATGCCACACAGCTAGTAAGTGGCAGAGCAGGGACTTTATGCAGATCTGGCTGGCATCCAGTAACTTTTTTCTTTTTTTTTCTTAAGACAAAGTTTCACTCTCTTTGCCCAGGCTGGAGTGCACAAGCTTGGCTCACCGCAAACTCCACCTCCCAGGTTCAAGTGCTTCTCCTGCCTCAGCCTCCTGAGTAGTTGGGATTACTGGCATGAGCCACCATGCCTGGCTAATTTTGTATTTTTAGTAGAGACAGGGTTTCTCCATGTCGGTCAGGTTAGTCTCAAAATCCTGACCTCAGCTGATCCGCCGGTCTCGGCCTCCCAAAGTGCTAGGATTCCAGGCATGAGCCATCGTGCCCAGCCACAGTAACTTTTTTTCCTGTAAACTTTTTTTCTGATAGTCCTAGCTTTTCCAGAGCTACACTTAGTGCCCTTAGTAACGCCAAAGACTGAGAGTGCTATGAGTATTATGGGTGTGTGGAGGGGACACGCAACTCCACCCTGGGAGTCTTAAGCCAAGCTCTGTAGCCTCTGACTAGCTGTCCTAGGTGGCCTGACCTCAGGGAAGCCCCTCCAGGACCACTCAGAGCCATCATCTTAGCTCACTGAGGTGTGGGAAGGGAGTTCAGAAGAGCAGCTGCTTCCTGCAGCAGAGGCACTGTCCCTGGGGGCATCCTTCTTGACCTCCCCATGCCATGGAGGCCCATTCCCTGCCCAGGGCTCTAGAGTCTGAGCTTTTCCCCGTGGGAATGGAGTCTTTCACAGAGGCTGGAGAGCCTTGTGGTGCTGAGTCTAACCCATGCACAGGAATTTTGCGCGGCTCCATCCCCCAGATGGTTTCCCACTGGATCAGTTTCCTATTGCTGCTCTAACAAATTATCATAAACTTAGGGGCTTAAAACAACACTTTTTCTTTTCTTTTTTTTGAGATGGGGTCTTACTTTGTCACTCAGGCTAGAGTACAATGGTGCAAACTTGACTCACCGCAACCTCTGCCTCCCGGGCTCAGACCCTCCTCCTACCTCAGCCTCCCAAGTTGTCAGTACTAAAGGCACGTGCCACCACACTGGCTAATTTTTTGTATATTTTATAGAGACAGGATCTTACCGTGTTGCCCCAGCTTGTCCTGAACTCCTGGGCTCAAGCAGTCTGCCTGCCTCAGCCTCCCAAAGTGCTAGGATTACAAGTGTGAGCCACTGAACCTGGCCCCAATTTCTTTTCTTACAGTTCTGTAGTCAGAAGTCCAAAACAGGTCTCACTGGACTAAACTGAAGGCGTGAGCACAGCTGCATTCCTTCCTGGGGCCTCTGTTAGAGAATTGCTTTCCTTCTTTCCACTTTCCAGCTTTTAGAGGCTGCCTGCATTCCTTGGCCTGCGGGCCCCTTCCTCCACTTTCAAAGTCAGCGCTGGCTGGTCAGGTCTTTCACATGATGCAGTCGCTCTGGTTCTGACCCTTCTGTCTCCTCCTTCTTCATTTAAGAACCCTTGTGATTAGGCTGGGCATGGTGGTTCATGCCTGTAATCCCAGCATTATAGGAGTCCAGGGTGGGTGGATCACCTGAGGTCAGGAATTCAAGACCAGCCTGATCAACACGGTGAAACCCCGCCTCTACGAAAAATACAAAAATTAGCTGGGTGTGGTGGCTTGCACCTGTAGTCCCAGCAGCTCGGGAGGCTGAGCCAGGAGAATCGCATTGTATTTTCATTTTCATTCATCTTAAAATACTTTGTAGGCCAGGCACAGTGGCTCACGCCTATAATCCCAGCACTTTGGGAGGCCAAAGGGGCAGATCACGAGGTTAGGAGATCAAGACCATCCTGGCCAACACAGTGAAACCCCATTTCTACTAAAAATACAAAAATTAGCCAGGCATGGTGATGCATGCCTGTAGTCTCAGCTATTTGGGAGGCTGAGGTAGGAGAATTGCTTGAACCTGGAGGGCAGAGGTGGCAGTGATCTGAGATTGCACCGTTTGCACTCCAGGAAGGGCGACAGAGTGAGACTTTGTCTCAAAATTAAAAAAAAAACCACCCTTGTGATTACACTGGACCCACACCAATAACCCAGGGTAATCTCTATTTGAAAGTGAGCTGGTTAGCAATCTTAATTCTATCTGCAGCTTTAATTTCTCTTTGTCACGTAGCGACATATTCATAGGTTCATGCATTAGGACATGGACATTTTTATTCCACTGTGGACCAGTACTCTGCCTTCCACACCCAGCCTTTCTTCTGAGTTTTCCAAGGGCCCCCATCCTCAGGCATAGACAGCAGGCTGGGCCAGACCACAGTCAGGGTGTTCCTGCCACTATCAGAGAGGTCCTTTCTGCCCTGGTCCCCTCCCACCCGCCTGCTCCTCTTTCAGCTCAGTCTGTCCTGGACTCCTCTTCCTTCATCCTCTGCTCCCAGTCTTAGGTAGAGAGGAGCGGTGCAGTAAGTGCCAGGGGGTGTACAGATGGAGGAGAGGGAAGGTAAGTCCTGAGGCACCAGGGCTGTGGGAGCCCGGGGAGCTGAGGCCTTCTCATCCAGACACCCTGCACTTCTTGGGGGCCAGGGCCCCCGAGGACCACACACTCAGTTCCAGGACTGGAGGAGTGGCCAGCCAAGTAGTGGAGCCCTTCCACCTGTGCATCCCTAGCTGCACTTAACAGCCATAGTTCACTTGGCCCTTTTCTTGGGTGATGACTCTCTCCCTTCATTTATTCCCTTTCCCCTGTCCTTTCCTAGGCCTCAGGCAGGAACCTTGGGGGCTTCCAGGGAAGGCAAGGCCTCAGCCACACCTCTGTCCCTGGGCTGCTTGATGTGGGCATGGGGAATCCAGAACCCCAGTGGGAGGGCCAATGGGGAGCACAGAGCAGGAAAGTCTGGACAGAGCCTTTGGCCCTCAGGAGGGTGACCAACTGGCCCTGGTTTGCCTGGGACTTTCCCAGCTTTAGCACTGAAAGTCCCAAATCCTGGGAAACTCCTCAGTCCTAAGGAGACTAGGACAGTTGGTCAACCTATCTCCAAGCCCTTTTGCACCTCCTAATCTACTCTAGATCACCTCTGCAGCCTGCACAGCTGGTCCTTGATGCTAGGGAGACTTGTGCGCTAAGGAAGGGCCCCAAGCTAGTACCGGGAAAGTATAGACTCCTGCTTGCAGCATTCCCAGCAGAGGCATTGCCTGTGGACACCACATCTGTGTCTGCATATGACAGAGCTCCCAGATATATTCATAAGGCAGTGAAAAAATGTATTTGCACCCAGTTTCTAAAAATTCAACAGCCTGGTTACTTCTGGGTGGTATATAGCAGGTGGCTTTAATATGTGGTTTTATTTACTCATCTGTATTTCTTACTCTTTGTACAATTAAACAATGTTTCTTTTACTTATGTACATTTTTAATAAAAGAAAGTTGTTAATGACTCAGTCTTCTATCTCCAGTCCTGCTGAAGGTGACGAGCAGTCAGGCTTCGTGTTGTGCACACACTGGCTCTTGTTCTGGGGCCTTTGACCTTGGCTGCTGGTTGGTGGTGCTGGCCTGTTCTGCCCAGGGCTCTACTGCAGGGGCAGGGTTGGTTACTCCTCTGTTCCCTTTCTGCCTCTCAGCCTGCTTGCTCTCCTGGACCCCAGAGTCTAGCCTGGTTCCCCCAGGGAGGGACTCAGAAAATGCTACTATAGAGAGATGCTAACTACATCTTTGCTGATCAACAGGAGATGCTCTGAAGTACCAGTCATGGCTGAGCACTGTGAGAATATGGAGGAGATGAGCTGCTTGCCCTGGGGAGCTTCCAATCTGGTTGGCGAGATTGGGTACCCTGCAGATCCCGTGGGGACTGGCACACAGGAAGGGACAGGCCCTAGATGGTGAGGCTTTGCCTGTGAGGGCCGTCACAGTTCAGAGAAGGGAGGGCCCCAGGGCTCCATTGCACATGTCTTAGGATGGCCAGAGATTAGAAATGGGGTCCTCTTCAGTGACCTGAAGTGGGCCCCACAAGCTTGGGGGTAGATGGTCTCCTGGGCCCACAACTCAGGCTGCTGGCCATCTATGACAGAAGAGTGATGATGAACACTCACCAGGCTGTTCCAAGTCTCAGAAAGTTCAACACCCCTTCAGGTCCTCCTTTCTGCCCTGCCCCACCCCACCCCCACCCCATACGGAAATACCAGGCTGTGACCCATCCCAACTCCACCTCCTCTCCCCATCCCAACAAGCCAAGCAGGAGCACTTGGAGGGGAGCCCTGGGTCCCCGGCAGAAACAGCCCTCCTCTGCCTCCACAATCAGGTCATCAGCCACCACCCCAGTCCACCCCAGTCCCTACCAGTGCCCTAGTATGGCTGACATGACAGGACTTCTTGTAATTCTGGCCTAATGGTTCCTTCTCTCTCAAACCCACATCCCCATACACCAACTCCATGTCCATATGCCTCCCTTGTTCCACAAAATCAGCTTTCTTCAAGAAACTAGAGAAGCACATGATGGTTGCCAATCCCTACCACGCCTACCCTGGGGCCTCCCTCCTGATCTGAGATCCTGGGTATATCCCTTGGCCTCTCTGAGCAAAGGTGTAGCTGAGTTGTGTGGGTGTTTTGTTTTGTTTTGTTTTTTCTGTGTAAGAATTCACTACTTGGGCCCCAATTCTGGACAAATTCCAGATTGACAGTATGAGGGAGAGGTGGTAGCAGAACTGGACACCCCCACAACCCTGTTGCTTTGAAGGAAAGAAGGAGGGTAGAACAGGAGGGGATCCAGCCGATCCAAGACATTTGGCCTGAAATGGATGCAAGGGCCTCACCCGGGCTGCCCCTCTGGGCTGGCACAGGAGGACAGGGGAGGGCCTTCCCTAAAGGAAGCCTGCAGGTGAATCCCAGTGCCTGCCTGATGTAGGACAGCAACTGGCCAGCTGCGAGAGGTGCCAGGTGTTCTCAGGGATCAAGAAACCAGGAATTAGGCCCACCAGAGCCACAGGGTCTGACCCCAGCCTGGTGGCTGGGAGTGAGGATGTGTCATTGACTGGTCCTGAGTCTCACAGTCAGCCACCCAGAGTGCAGACCCCTGAGGAACCTCAGCACCCAACAGAGGGTCTGGTTTAAAGCAGGGGAAGGGGAAACTAGGTTGTGTTGCTCAGATAGAAACATGGCTGAAAAGTCCTCTTTGATCCTGGGAGCTGAGATAAGGCCTCACAGGCCAGAGTCCCCTGTTTGCTCCAAACAGGCTGGTGACTGGGCTGCCCCCTGCACTGAGGTCAAGTTACAATCCTTTCTGTGTCCCAACCCCCTGGAGCCCCACCCTTTGAAACTGCAGGTGGCCTCCAAGGCATAGGCGGGGCATCGCTTCCCTGGAGGACCAAGCCAAACCCTACCCCGTTGGGGCCCTGGAGCCTATAGCAGCAGAGCCATGTTGCCTGGGGTGTCGGAGGGTGTGTGTGCTGGGGGGAAGGGAGGGGAGCTGAAGGCAAGGGCAGCACAGCAGCTGCAGCTTTTGCCGCCTTCCCTCAGTGTCCACAAGTGCTTGCTTGGCTTAAGACGCTGGGGCCCTGGCCCTTGCTAGTTCTCCCCAGCTTCTTGTACAGGCCTCAGTTTTTTTCTCTCAGGCAGCCTGATGTGGAGCCAGCCTGGATTCTGGGCACAGGTATGTGTTGGAACCAAGGCTCCATACTGATTAGGTGGTGAGAGTTTCCTGGTCTGTGAACAAGGGCCATGGTGGGGTGCCAGTCCCAGGGTGCACATGGGGTGCTCGGCATAGCACCCAGCACAAAGTGAGCACTCGAGGCCTGTGTTGGCATTATCCAGCCAGACTTTAAGATCTTTTCCAATTCTGCTCATCATCATCTTGGTGAGGAATGGCGGGCTGGATGTCTGCCTCTCCTCTTTCATTCAGTCACCATGTCCTTGCTCCATAGCCTCCAGTATCTCCCCAGTTGACGTTTCACTCAGCACAGACTCTGCAGGCCTGTGTCTTACCACTGAGCCAGCAGAGGTGGGCTTCTGTAACTCCTCACCCCCAGAAAACCAGCATAAATGGGTCTCTTGAGAGCTGCCTGGAGCTAGGAAAACCAAGTGGCCAGCCAGCAGCACCCTTCTGCTGCCTTAGACTTGGCTCCACAAGGGAGCTCCAGATGATAAAACCAAGCTCTACCCTGCCAAGTACTTTCACCCCTGGAAAAAGAGGGCACTACCTCAGCCCTTCTCCCATCCCAGGCCTCCTTCCTCTGTAACAGCTGGCAGAACTAGGGAAAGGTTAGTGCTGAGTCTAATGAATTAGAGGACTAGTTGTGCCCAAGTTAAGGAATAGCATTACATCTGACAGAGACAAAAGCTTCCTGTAGGGTCACTGTATTCGCCCGGGTGATGCCTGGAGGACATCTCTACCCCCTTTTCCCTCCAAGTTATACTTGGGCAGATTTTTGGATCTGTGCACAGTGTGAAAGACCAAATAGTTCCAGAGAATGACAACCTGGTTGCTTCCCAGCCTCACCAACCAGGAGGTATCACTTCTAGAGAAAAGAACTCTACCTCCCAAGGATGCCCCAGGATTTCAATTCCCTCTTTTGGCAGGCCCCACTGGAGACTTCCAGAAAAATCAGAGAAAGCTCTTACCTTCAGAGTTGTAGTGGTCACAGCACCCTGCATACAGTGCACTGAAAGATGTTGAAAGCTGATACACCAAGAAGGGGTGGTTTGCATATTAGCTTCTAGCTTTCTTTCTGTTGCCAAGTGAGCTGAATGAATAAACCAGCCCAATGAAAGTGACACCTTTGGAGTTAAGGCAAGGAAACCCATGATTAACCACGAATGCCTTGAATGTCTGTAAACTTGGCCCAACATAGAAAATCTAGCTGTGTGGCTGAGCCCCACTTTGTCAGTTTACCCCAGTGGAAAGTGATCCTTGATGACAAAGGTATCATCACAACCCCAACAAAACAGATCTTTCAACAACCTCCTGGCTCCCTCAACCTAGAACTTCCACCATTAGTGCTTACACTGAAAATCTTGAGAATGACCCAAGAAGCATTGTCAGGTCCTTAGAATGATCTGTTTATTAAGCACAAACTGGGCTCAGATCTTCCTGATACTGCTCTGTTTCAGGCAGTGTTTGGCTAATGACTTGGTAGTGTCAGCTGCTGTCACCTTTCGGCAAGCTATCAGACCTTATTTAGTTTCTTTTCCTAGGAAAAGGCTGAGGTCTTGGTAGGATGTCATAGACAGCTCTCTATCCTGAAAGGTTTGGCTCTATCCCACACTACTCCAGGCTGGGGAAAGTTTTGCGGTCCCTCCCTGGACATTCCAAGGAGTTGCTACCAATCATTTAGGACTCCTGGGATCAGAGGGGATGGGGAAGTTCAGGACTCCATCTTGGTTGTGGACATTGGAAGCTGATGGACATGATTCCTCTCACGTTTTGGTAATTTACAAGCAATGGACTTTGCTTTTAGAACTTGAGTGATTTCCACAGCTGCCTACCTTCACATACCCACTGCCTACCTTCCATCAGGGAATAGATTGAAGGATAGGAGAAAGAGAAGTCACAGCTGCTGCTTGTTCTGGGTGGTGGCTGTTTCCTCCCATCAGTCCACTCTACCTTGCTCCACACCACCACCTGCCATCACCCACTAGGAGACCCCAGATGGAAGCCACAGGAGGCCAGCCACCTGAATCCAAATCTTCTTAAAAAGGGCTGATCCCTGAAGGAGCTGGAAAAGGCCATCCTGTCTATCCCTCTGTTACCAGGTGAAGCTATTCTTGAGAAAACCAAGTGGAGCGTGGAGCAGTGGAGCTTTTTTTTTTTTTTTTTTTTTTTTTTGAGACAGCTTCTCACTTTCCTGCCCAGGCTGGAGTGCAGTGACACAATCTTGACTCACTGCAACCTCCACCTCTTGGGTTGAAGCGATTCTTCTGCCTCAGCCTCCCTAGTAGCTGGAATTACAGGCGTGTACCACCACGCCTGGTTAGTTTTTTGTATTTTAGTAGAGATGGGGTTTTACCATGTTGCCCAGCCTTATCTCAAACTCCTGAGCTCAGACAATCCACCCTCCTTGTCCTCCCAAAGTGCCAAGATGGCAGGTGTGAGCCACCGCACTCAGCCCAAGGGGAGCTTCTGACAAGCAGGGCCTGTCAGGCATCACATATAGAATATTCAGGGACTAACACTTCCCGAGCTTGACAGAGAATCAATGTGTCAGAGTGACCTCTGCCCATTTTGTAGTTTTCTCATCATTTTCTCACTCAATCTTCCCTTTTCAAGGGCCCACACTCTTCCAGAGGGCTGTGCCTCGTCAGTGAAGTCACAGTCCATATGGTTTCTAGGACTGAGAATGTGGAAGATGTGTCTATAGGGCTTTTGTTTCCTGAGCAACATAGTACTGCCATGATTTCATCCCCTAGACGATGTTGGTGATGCAGGCTGGCTTCTCTTGGCCAGCCTATCGACTACTGTGTAGTATTTATGCCCCATGGCCAGACCCTTAAGAGGGAGACAGGGAAAGCACATTATCTAGACCTTCCATCCTCAGACATTCCTGTGACTTGGGCTTATCTGAAGGGGGCACTGTCATATGTCAGGGGTTCCCAAACTATGGTCTTCAGAAATACTGTTCTGATCAAATATAGCCCTGCATAGAGATTGTGTGCATCAGCCATGCAGAATCCTGAAAAGATGCAGAGGAAAGAATCCTGCTTCATGTAAGGTCAGTTTTCCTAAGACATGTGCATGGACCTCTCTCATACTACACTGCAGGTCCGGTATTCAGCACCAATAGTTATTGTTGGCTGTTAAAATAGCAAACTACTCGAAATGGCAGGTAAATAGCCCCAAGTCCCTAACCCGTGTCCTCCAGCTACTCAAACCCTCTCCCTCAGATCTGCCCCCAGTCCAGCATCTACCTGTACTGTTCAGTCTGGCAACCACTGACCCCATGTGACTATTTACATAGTTTATTAAATGAAATTAAAACTTCAATTCCTCATTGCACTGGCTACATGTCAGGTGCTTAGTTGGCACAGGTGGCTAGTGCCAGTGCCTACTGTATTGACCAGTACAGACAGAGCATTTGCATCACTCTAGAAACTGGAGCAGCAAGTGCTGCCCAGCACAGCAGCTGTAAGAACCTTTCTTGGGCTGGTGACTGTTCTGATTTGTCTGTGACTGTATCAACTAACTTTTTGGAGCAGCATCTGCATGTTAGCAGGACATATCACCTATGGCACATTCCCCCAAACCTAACACTCCTTAGGCCCCAGGAGCCCAGAATCCACTGACAGCCATGGCTGTAAAGTCAAGGACAGGTGACTATGTTTACATGAACATGCTACTGTGACATGACTGTCCCCATCTTCTGCCATCGTCTATGTGAACATAAACAAAAGGATTTTTTAAGACGATGTCTCACTTTTGTTCCCCAGGCTGGAGTGCAGTGGCACAGTCTCAGCTCACTGCAACCTCCACCTCCCGGGTTCAAGTGATTCTCGTGCCTCAGCCTCCTGAGTAGCTGGGATTACAGGCGCCTGCCATCAGGCTGGTTAATTTTTGTATTTTTAGTAGAGACAGGGTTTCACCATGTTGGCCAGGCCAGTCTCAAACTGCTGACCTCAGGTGATCCTCCCACTTCAGCCTCCCAAAGTGCTGGGATTACAGGTGTGAGCTACCGTGCCTGGCCAAATGAAACTACTTTTTTTTTTTTTTTGAGACAGATTTTCGCTTTTGTTGCCCAGACTGGAGTGCAACGGCACAGTCTCGGCTCACTGCAACCTACATCTCCTGGGTTCAAGTGATTCTCGTGCTTCTCAGCCTCCCTAGTAACTAGGATTACACGCACCCGTGACCATGCCCTGCTAATTTTTATATTTTTAGTAGAGAAGGGGCCTCACCATGTTGGCCAGGCTGGTCTTGAACTCCTGACCTCAGGTGATCCACCCATCTCGGCCTCCCAAAGTGCTGGGATTACAGGCGTGAGCCATCTCGCCAAGCCAAAAGGATTTTATAATAGATAATAAATGCATGTCCCTGTTCACCCAAAAGTCAGGTTCAGGCGAGACGCCAATAACGAATCCATAAAAAGTAAAATCATCTTCAAATTAAATTTCTCTCTAAATAAAAGGCCACACCCCAATGAACAATTTACTTTTTATAAAAAGACAAATGTACATATTTACACACGTCCTTATGTGTTCACACATGACTTAATGGTTAGATGACATTTCCAATTTTAAGTCATACCAAGGCACACTCACTTCCCTCCCTGGGCCTGCTGAGGGCTTCTGGGGCTTGAGGGGGTGGTGGGCGCCAAGCAAGGCACTGTATAAATAAATGCAAAGTCCAAGAGCTCGGGGGAAATGTTAGTGTACATCTCTAATCAGAAATGTGGCAAGATCCACAAGAAAAAGTGCCAAGTTTTCTCCCAAGCCCCTCGGCCAAAGCAGGGAGCAGTGTAGAGCTCCTCTGAGGCTGAGGAACACCGCCCCGAAGGACTCCACTTTCCTTCACATTTTACTGGCTTTGGAACAGTCCCCAGGGCTCAGCTGAAAAAGGGGTAGTTCTTTGGGAATGAGATTTACTTAGTGCAACTATCTCTTAGTGCAGAGCCAGCCCTGGGAATGGTGCTTTTCTGGGGTCACTGGTCTGTTCCCCTAGGGGCCAGCCAGTGACAGCAAGACCCTCTCCAGGCAGATCGGCTCAGAGGAAAAAGCCAGACACTGACTCCTGTCCAAGTCCCCGACCTGACATGCCAGTCTCAGAACTCATCTTCCCAGGAGGCAGGGCCAGCTTTACCCCACAAGACAAACTCAGACACTGGCCAACCAGGTCCTGAGAGGCCACTGATCCAAGGAGGGAGGTCACATCCCCACTTTGTAGTGGGGTCACACTTGGCTGTTGAGGGGCCCACAGAAGTCCAGCTTCTCTGCACCATATCCACCATGATGCCAGGACCTGCTTGCCTAGGGGAGTAAGGGGTTCAGGGGCCCCGCTACGGTGCACAGGGAATAGCCTGGATAGAGGGCAACCGGACTGGAGTAAACAGGCTGTCCAGCCAGGTGGTATCCATGTTCTTCAGATCTGTGAAGACGCGCTGTAGACTCAGCCCAATATCGCCTAGAAGATTGAAAGAGGTTGTGAGGGCGGGGGATGGGGGTACAAGGTGTGCTTTCCCCTAGGCCACAGAAATGGCCTCTGCTCTTCACACCACAGCAGCAAACATCCACTCAGCTTCATGCACACCTTAAGACATGGCAGCAGCAGCTAATTCACAATGTGTCAGCACCCCAATTGCTTTACTGCACTGCTCCCTGTCCCTGCCCCCAAGCCTTCCCCGTCCCTACCTGGTTCTCCCTCCTATAAGAAGCCATAAGGATCCAGGGCCTTCTTACCCCCTGGGCTGTCAACTTCTGGCTCCTCCTTGCAGCTAAAGTCTCCATAGACAGAGGTGGGCTGGACTCCAGGTTCATTGAGTAGGTACCCCTTCCCATCCACGTTTGTCGGCTGCCACTCCGACTGCTCCAAGAGCTGGGGACAGAAGAGCAAGAAGCCATCAACTCCCTTCCAGTGCAGACTCATCCTGTGGCCCTGCCCTCAATGAGCCAGCTCCTCTCAGTCAGGATCACACCCTTGGCCATTTCACATTCTCAGATGGGATGCAGACGTGCACTGCAGTCAGGACAGGGCCCAGGAGGGAGGAGGAAGAAACACATGTTGGCAATGGGCCTCAATTCATTTTCCCACCCCTCCCATGGCCACTCTCTGGCACAGTATCTCCACGACTTCCCTCTCATCTGTGTAAGGACATAGCAACAGGGAATGTGGCTTAAAACAAAGGTTATCATAACAAGTCAAGAAAAGATGGCTAGAAAAGCTGGAGATAAGGAATTTTGCCCATGTCTCAATTTTCTGGGCTGATGGAACAAAGCTGGGGTACAACTACTGCAAACTTTTTTTTTTTTTTTTTTAAGACAGAGTTTTGCTCTGTTGCCCAGGCTGGAGTGCAATGACATAATCAGCTCACTGCAACCTCCACCTCCCAGGTTCAAGCGATTCTCTTGCCTCAGCCTCCCGAGTAGCTAAGATTACAGATGCATGCCACCAGACCTGGCTAATTTTTGCACTTTTAGTAGACACAGGTTTTCACCATGTTGGTCAGACTGGTCTTGAACTCCTGACCTCAGGTGATCCACCTGCCTCAGCCTGCCAAAGTGCTGGGATTACAAGCATGAGCCACGGTGCCCAGCTGCAAAAACTTTTTTATATTCACTTTTTTTTTTTTGAGACCAACTCTCGCTCTTGTCACTCAGGCTAGAGTGCAATGATGTGATCTTAGCTCACTGCAACCTCCACCTCCCAGGTTCAAGCAATTCTCCTGCCTCAGCCTCTTGAATAGCTGGGATTACAGGCAACCTGCCACTACGTCTGGATAATATTTTTTTCTTTTTTTTATTTTCTAATACTGCATGCTGTAAATAATTTTTGTATTTTTAGTAGAGATGGGATTTCACCATGTTGGCCAGGCTGGTCTCGAACTCCTGACCTCCAGTGATCCACCCACCTCAGCCTCCCAAAGTGCTAGGATTACAGGCATGAGCCACCACGCCTGGCCTTTTATATTCACTTTTAAAACTGAAGCAGAAAAAATACCTGGAGGATAATTTGCTAAATTTTTCTTTAAAGCCATCATATTATAGATCCTAAAGACTGATTATTGAAACCTGATGTGCAATTCCCGAACTGATGTGCATTCCCCAGCAGGGCTGGGGCATGTTGGGGCAGAGGATGCAGGCCAGGGACCCATTGCTGATAGTGCCTGACTCACAGAGCTGTCTGATGCTCCAAGGCTTGCTTCAGGATTGCCTGTTGGAAGCCAGGCCTCCCACCTGCCTTCCCTACCCATGGTGACTTTCCCATCAGTCAAGCCACATGAAGGTGGCACTTGTGGGATGATGCAAGCAGCCAGGTGCCAATAGCAGCTGCCCATATTCTGATTTGGAAGCTCCACTGGTTCTCTCTCCTCACTGAGAAACAGCCACTTCAAGAGTGCCCAGATAGGAAGGAGTTTTACCTTCATGATGTCCTCAGGTAATTTCCCTTCCTCATCCTCATCTGTTGCCGCTGTGGATGGGGAAAGCAGAGACATTGGCTGCCAGTCAGCTACATTCACCCTACAGTTATAGTTCCAGCCCACCAGATCCCCGTGCCCTTTCTGTCTCCCTCTGACACACACACACACACACACCCCCCTACCTCCCAGTGGACCTGTTTGCCATGGAGACTCCCTGTCTCTCTCTGATATACACACACACACACACACACACACACACAGAGATTCCAGATTCCAGAACAGGACGCTGGTCTGGTGACTCAGCCTCTCAAACCCTGAAGCCACGCCTCTTCCCACCCCCACCCCACTTCCTTCCTCACCCTCAGATGCTAGGCTGCAGAGGAGGAAGGAGAACCAGCACCCCAAAATGCAGCCCTTGGCCCCCTTCCCGCCTCTCACCAGCCCCCACTGCACTGCAGCCCACTCTGAACTGCCTTCCTAGTGTCCCCATTGCTTGCCTCCCCTCACAGGGGATAAGAGTGGGCAATGCCCGGCTCAATCAGCTCAGCGCCAGGTGGAGTTCTGAGCATCTTTTCTCCCTCAGGAAGCCCTGCCCAGGACCCAGACAGTCAAGCAGGCAGGCCAGGCCCCAGGGGCACCAACCTTCAGAGGTGGAGGGCATGGGTGACACTTGGAAGTTGTACAGATCACTGGTGCTGTCCGGCACAACTTCCACTGGGATGTGCCAGTCGGGGAGGGTGCTGCTGACACCACACGACGACAGTGCTGAGGGACAGCAGAAGCCATGGGTCAAGGCTGTGTGCTTTTTTAGTTTGCAAGATATCCAGCACCCCCCACCCTGCAGCCTGCACTAACGGGCCACCATCTGCCAGCACCATGCCTCCAGGACCCAAGAGAAAAGAGCTATCCCACTGATCTGTGGGATCCCACTGATCTGTGGGGTCCCCTGCCAGACCTGGACCAGCTCACCTGGAGTCAGGGCCCGCTCCACCTCCAAGTCCTGCATGTAGCCCGGAGCTGTATAGCTACTGTGATCATCAGGCAGAGTGGAGCTGCTGAGTCCATCAGAGAAGGTATCAGGGCTGGAATCCCCACATAACTGTGGAGGGAGAAAGCAGCTTAGGCCCAGGCCCACCTTAGCATTTCTTCCACTGCTCACCCTGACCCACGGGTGACCAAAGGCCTGGCTGCTTAGGACCACACTCACCTTCCTCTTGGCCTTGCTCTTAGCATCTCGGCTGGACTTCGACTTTCTTTCTGTGGGGCAGATAGGCTGTCAACCTTAGTACACGCTCGCCAGCCCCAGTTGACCTTCTTCCACCCTCCTTCCCTGAGGGTTTCCCAAGGACCCAGAGTCTTTGGATACCTTTTCTCTGGTTCTTGTTGAGAGGTGGAAGCATCCGGTACACCCGCACAGCTGAGCTGCCCTTGTTCCTGCTCTGGTCCTTCACCTCCTCAATATCTGGCAGGGAGTTCATGGCACAGCGAAAGTTGGCCTTCCATGTCTTGGGGTCTGGCTCCTTTTCCCCTGCTTTGTATCGGCCTAGAGGGCAGGAGAAAAAAAGAGGATCATCAGGGCCATGGGATCATGAGTTGCCCCTGGCCTGGAGGAAGGCAAGAGTATTCCTGAGCTCTCATGCTACCAGAAAGCCACAGTGGTCAAACCAGCAGGTACTCCCGGTGACACTCCATGGGTCCTAGGCCCTGGGCCTTTTCAAATGCCCAGGCTTGGCTTAAACACATCCAGCGGGCCTCAGTGAAGGGCCCAGCCAGAAGTACTAGAGTCCTCATATCCCAAAAGTGTACTATGTCCCAGACCGTGCCCAGTCTTCCTCCTTGGGCTATCAGCAGCCAGAGGGTAGGGGCTGGGGCTTACCTGATATTTCCAAACGTGGGAGTGGGCACAGATCGGGTAGCAGAGAACAGTTACCAACAGGTGGACTGACTGTTCTGAGATGGGCCTAGAGCTCCATCTCTCAAGGATAAAGGAGGCCACCAACCACATGAGCCTTAGTCCAAGGGCCTTGGGCAACATGATGGCAAAGGCAGGCCTGGGTCTCTTTCAGTGACCTGGCTTACACCTGCTTTTCACAGAGGCTATGCAGGGAGAACTTTGATCTAGCTACAAACTCCCTGAAGTCACACACTTTCTAAGATCTTGGCTTTATAAATCCCTTTGAGAATCTGCTGAAATGATGGACTCTTCTCTAGAACCACAGGTCTGCCACTGGCCCCTCTTCCCAGTAATTCTGTGTGCTGTCTCAGGAAGCTCAGGCACCCCAGTGAAGAGCCTCCGTGTTAACGTTAGTGCCTCCCCTTGTCTCTACCCTGGCCTTCCTAGGCCTGAGTCCCAGGTACACACCTGTGTGAATAGCCCAGCTCCGGAACAAACAGGCATCCTTGTTGATGTCCCAGCCATGCTTGGCAGCATGCTTCCATGGGATCTGGAAGATCATCTCCTCCTGAACAACATACACATAAACACGAGGCTGTGTCAGCTCAGAGACCACAGACTTTGGGGCTGAATCTGAGACCTAGGCCTGCCTAGCCAGACAGGTGTGAGAAAAGGCTGACTTCCCCTTTTCCCCCAACATCTGGCTTGGACTGACCTATCTTGAGACAGACTTAAATAGACCACTCTGGATCTCTCAGGAGGGATTCCTAGTTCTGAGCTACAGTACTATTAGCTCACAAAGACCTCCCTCTGCCTGTTACAGATGTGCTAGGACCCACAGAAGGCACCCTCCCCTGAAGCCCTAGTTTTGAAGCTCTGGAATGTTTCTCTCTGGCTTGTAAGCACCAACATGGAAGTAAGAACTTCTTCCATTAGAAAGGACTCCTCAGGACACCTGGGACGACAGGCTCCTACACAGGGGATCCTGGTCATACCACTGAGGGAGCTCAGGGCTAGACTTGGATGATGACCACTGTGTGACCCTGGCATTGTCACTGTATCTCTTTGCCCCTCAGTTTTGTCTTCTCTGAAATGAGAAAACGTATCCAACAAAATTTTGAGGATAAAAACCAGAAGATGTGTATGGACCCAGTGACAAATATGAAGTCTGAGTTCTTACTGTGATTATCACTGGTGACTAGCAGCATGGATTTCTGAGTCAAACTATTCAAATCTTGGCTTCATCACTTTTTGTGTGATCTTATGATCTACCTCTCAGTATCTGTTTCCTTATCTGAAAATGATGACATTAATAGGCTCTATCCCACAGGACTATTGCGAGGATTAAATGACACAATGTAAGTAACATACTTAGCAGCTGCCAGGCACACACTATAATAACTAGGCATTAATTATTATTATGAATGCTATCATTGCTACTAAGTCTATAGGGTCTATGTTGCCCCAAGTACACCAGCTATAGGCTTCTTGGGCCAGAGTGACTGGTACAAGATTAATTCGTTTGTCCTCTGCTAACCCAGCCACCTTTCTGCCCAGCGGTGCCCACTTCACAGTCTTCTATGTGTTCGATTGGAGCCCTGCAGGATGCTGTGTATGTTTGTAAGGGTTTCCCTCAGAGAAATTCAGAACTCCAGCTCTGCTGATGCTAGGAAAGTCGTGCTGCTGGAAACTGGAAGTGCCTTCAGGTGAGTGCCCTACCTCAGGAAGGAAGACGACAGAAGTCGTGCAAGTGAGGCCCAGGCTGGGCCCTGCACACTCCCTGCATGCAGGACCCACTGGGAAAAACATCTGCCTGTCCCCTCATCACTTCCCCTTTTGAGCTGCATCTGAAGCTTTGGTCCCTCCGGAAGTACATGGGTTAAAACAGTGGCAGGAAAACCCAAAGAGTTACACTCACTTTATTAATCCAGATGAGCCCCGGGATTTGGTTGGAATTAATCTGCATCTCTAGCCAGGGTCTCATGCGCATCCGAGTGATGGGCATGTTGGCTGTAAAGAGAAGACAGAAGGCTCCAGTCTGGAATCTGTTGAACAATACCTGGACACTGACCTGCCCCACCCGAGGTCACTTAGTTACCTTCCCCTCCCCTGAGCCAGCTACTAGGTACTACACTCAGCGGGGAGGGTAGCTGCGCTGGAATAAATCTGCTCTCCAAATTTTTTCATATCTTAGGCAAAAATGCTTCTGCCCCTTCCTTCAGCTCCTCCCAGCCAGTCTCTGGAGGAGACAAGCATGCAAGTTGATGGCTTCAGAATTCATATGCAGGAAAAGGGACAAAATGCACAGAAATCCTAATTCCAGAACTTTTTGCTCAAAATTTAAATCCTTTGGGAAGGGAAGGACTTCTTTTGCTTGGCGCCAAGAAGAAATTCCCTTGACTTGAGTGGTCACCGCTAGCTAGCAAAGGGCTAGCCGTAAGCCTGGACAGTCCCCTCCAGCCCCCGTGAATCCATTCTACGCCTTCCTGACAGCCACAGCGCCCGCAACGCTGAGGCCGGGACGCTAACCCTTCCGGCTCGGTTTCCCCTCCTCAGGAGAAGTGGCCCAAGGAACACCTGTGGCGCCTCTTCCTGCAATCTCCGTAGGTCACGACTCCCTCCAGCCACCTGGGCAGTAAGCCAGCCCTTGCCACCAGCACAGGGAGTCCAAAACCCTGGTGCCTGGGCGCGGAGCTGGGACCGCCAAAAGCCGGGAGCACTGGGCACCCACGCGTGGACGGACACTCAGTCCCCTGCAAGGCGTGTGGATGCGCGGGACGAACGTAGCGGGCCACCTACAGGCCCCCGGCGGCTTCGCGCACGCAGATCTGCGAAAGCTGCCGGGCGCCGGCAGCCTGGTCCGGGTGGGCGGTCCACGCCGCGGCCCGCCCTCCCCGCGCCGCCGCTCGCAGCTCCTACGGCGCCCGCCGGAGCCCGCTCGGGGGCCCGGACAACGCCGCGCGCCAGCAAGTCTCCAGCCTGGGGCTTTCGAGCCCCCACTTCCTGGTGCCCCGCGCGCCTTTTGTTCGACGCCGCCGATCCCCCTCGCCGCAAAGGCGGACTCACCTCTGCTGCAGGAGCGATTCGGCGGCGGCGCTCGAGGGTCCCGGCGACGCGGGGGCTGCCGTGCCGCGGGACTCCGGGTGGAAGAGGGAAGAAGGCAGAGGCTGCTGGGGTCTCAAGGCCCTCGGGCACGGCCGGCGTGGACTGGGCACGGCTCCGGGTGGCCTCGGCTCGGCGGTGATCGAGTGCACGTCCTGCCTAGAGGAAGGAGTGGCGCGCTCTGCCAGGGCAGCGGCGCCGCGGAACAGTCTAAACACTTAGCGGGATTCCCCAGCCCCGGCCGGCCCCGCCCCCGGACAGCCGCGCGGGCGCCCATTGGCCTGCTGTGCGCCGTCATTTCGGAGAAATCAGGCTGTTGTAGAGCTAGCGGAGGAGAAGGGGAAGTACAGGGCGGCTGCTCCGCCCCACCCTCTCCGGCCCGGCGCCACCGCCCCGGGGCCACCGCGGGCCCGCCCCGCGCGCTCCCGCTGCACCCAGCTCCAGCTCGCCCGGAGGAGGGCTGCCCCGGACAGCGCAACGCCCCCGGCCCCAGCCTTTCCCCTCACTCTGCCTTCTCCCAGCGGGCTGGCCCCTTTTCACCCTCCTGGAGGGGCGGGGGCGGGGGCCTATCTCCCGAAAGCAGGTGAGGGTATCGCCCGGGCACTTGCCGCCCTCTCCAGCGGGAGCACCGGGCCGAATCTCCCGACTGGCAGTCTGGCTCCTCAAGCTCGCCAGCGGGGTATCAAGAAGGGAGGGTTTCAGCCCTGGCACTATCCCTGTTTTTAGGGACAGCCCCCTCCCTCCAGGTCACTCACCTGCCCTGGGGAAGTTAAGGAGGCAGAAAGCCTACCGCCCCGTGTGCTGCCTGGGGCTGGTGGACAAGGGGAAATCCAAACTTGGCCGTTGCTGGCACAGCCCCCAAGGAACTCGGGACCTCCGGTTTTCAACCATTAAATGACAGTGGCCCTACCTTGATGGTTTGCGGTGATGGGAAGGGATTGTAAAGCACTATGTTCCACTCAGGCAACAGACGCTGAGTAGTTTTCAAAGTCTCTGTTCCAGGGTCGAATAGTGACCAGGACGACACCACGCCCCTTTTCAGTCTGCCTCCCTGGGACTCCCCCTGGCTGGCCTTAGGGAACCGGAGGAGGAGAAGGGGTTCAAAGAAGCCCAGACCAGACGGCTGAGTGAGGGTTGGAGTGGGGTGGCCCCGATCCCTCCTAGCACTCATGCCTTGGGCCGCCTCCAGAGCTTTGCTATGGCCCTAGTATGGGAGTTCCTTAATGGAAGCATTGGTGTCATCTCTGGGTCCCCAGGCCCAGAGAGGTTCTGGGTGGCATGGAGGAATTCGCTCAGTGCTGGTCAACGCCGTGAGTGTAGTCAAAGGGTTGGGGAGCCCAGGTCCCATGCTCCTTGGTAAGGGCCTCTACTTAACTCTTGCTCACAAGTAGTCTCTCCCCACCCCCAACTTATAGTTTTAGAGACTTGGTTGGTTGTTCATTTTCCATCCAAAACTCTGGCCCAGGAGGCTCCTTCCTTTGTCTCCCTACAGCTGCTGACTCAGAAGGAAGTTTCTCTCCCAGGCATGTCATTTCCTTCACCCCAGCTCTCTCTCCAGGGCAGCACCCCGTTTTGCAGGCTGTAGACACATTGATGCAAAATTCGACCTGTCAGTCACTCTACTACCTCCCTCCCATAGAGGAAATGCATGAGTTAATCCCATTCTGGTGCATTGGAATCTGGGTGCTGTGACCAATGCCAAACCTGGTTCCCAGGATACCAGCAGGAATGGGCAGAACTGTCTCCCAGATGGGGTGGGGCAGGAGCTAGGGGAGGAAAGGAGGTAGGAGAAACAGGAAAGAGCCTAGCTGGGCGTTAAGCAAAATGGAGGGCACTGACACTCTGGAATGGAAAGATAGGGTTTGGGGTACTTTTAAGTGACAAATGGGAGTGGGGACTTGCTACAGGGACCAAGACTTCTGAGCAAGAATAAGAGAAAACAAGTGACTCCTGAGTTGTGGAATCCTTTCTTGGTACAGCAAATAGATGCTTGTCCTGCCCCTGAGAACCTGAAAACCCCGCTGGAAAATTCAGGATGAGATTAGGGAAAGGAAGTTTGCATCCTTATGGCCTGAGAAGTTGACCAGTGACCCTGTAAAGGCAACAGGAGACTGTAAAAAGTGCTTTAAAACAAAAACTTAATTTTAATTCACAGATACAGGTATCAATATACATGTATATGTAGACATAACGAGGATCTTTCCATGTCATGAAATGTACTTATGCAATATCATTTGTAATAGGTGTATATTATTCTTTCATAAGGATAAATAAAAATTTACCCAATTATCCCCTGTTGTAGGACAGTTAGGTTATTTCCATTTTTTCATAATACAAGCAACACTATTAGCTAAATCTTTATGCACATCAGTAACTTTTTGCTTAGGAGAAATTCCCCCGTCAGGATTTACCAATGAAACTGCCATTTACATTTACATCTTTGACCTTTTTTTTTTAACCTTAGGGATTCCTATTTTATTTTGAAGCCTATAAGAATCTGCTTATTATGACTAGGTGTTCTATACTCCAAATCAGTGAAATAAAGCTAAGTCATGTTTAAGTACCAACATTTTTGTTGTAATGGCTTTTGATGAATCTCATTTTAAGATGTATCACATTCTCAGACGTAGAACCTTCCCTGTGATCCTCAGCAGAACACAAAGCCTCCTGTAGGCTCTTAGTAACTCGGAGCCAGCCCTTTTCTTCCCTGCCTGGTCTTCTGGGTCTTCCTTCCCTGCATCAGGTTGTGATTTCACAGTCCGGGACCAGACTATTGCCCCAGCCTCCCCTTGGGGCTTCCTCCCTATCAGTCCTGCCCAGGAAGATGGAGAAAATGGTGCCTCTGCACTGGAATGATCTCCCTAACTCTAATGATCCCCCTAACACTTGGGTCCACCCAGGAGCCTTCTGAGCTCCCCTACCTTCAGCCTCACATTCAAATCTCTGCTCAGTCTGGACCTGGGGTCCCATTCCAACCTTCTCTCCCAGACAGCTTCCCTACCCTTGGCAGTAGGGAAAATGAAACTCAAGGCGGGTAAAAAGAGAACTCAGGATTTGAGTCTGAAAGCCTGGGTTCTTGTGCTTTTTCCACTTGCTGTGTGATCTTAGCAAGTTACTGTCCCTCTCTGGGCCTCAGTTTCCTCATCTGTAAAATATAGAGATAATCTCTCTCCATCTCTCCTAATTATAAAATTAGACTATCAAAATTATTTCGAAACTGTAAAACATGAGTCAAATGAAACATATGAACAGGAATATATGAAACTTTCACTGCATTTCCATTCTCTGAACACACTCTGTGTTTGTCCCCACATCCCTGTCTTATCAGGATACGTGGCAACACTCGCCCTCTCTGAATCTCCCTCTTCCTTGCCCACCCCACCACTTCAATCTCTGTGTTTTTTTTAAGGCCCAGAGCAAATGCCTGATCTCTTCAAAGTGCCCAAAAAGCAACCAACCAGAAGTCCTTTCTTTTCCCTCCTTGGATCCTTTTGGTCCATAACATTCATATGTTGCCTTTTCACCACTGGTCACTTTCTAGGTGGTGGGAACAAACTCTGGGGAACAAACTCTACATTTTTTTCTGTGAGAAACAAATTCTGCATTTTTTTTCTGTGAGAAATCTAAGCAGGTTCCTCATGCCCAGCAGCTGAAGTGAGCTAGGGGTTAGCTGAGGGTAGCCAGCACCCTGCACTGGTGCAAGGTCTTCCTCACAGGATGCCTCTCATCCTACCTTCACTCGATGAGGGCCAATTCATTGTGCAGCCTCTCTGTTTTGGGGCCTGGAGTTTTCTGGGCACTCAGAAAATCGTAGTTGATTAAGTTGATGTGTGACCCCTCTTCCTCCGGAGTTTAATGTTTCTTCTATCTCAGATTATGAATTCTGTCTGATACAGACATTTCTTGGCAACCTGTGGTAAAATCCTCTGCTGATGGAAATGAGTGTGTGAGAGCTGGGGTACAGATGCCAGTGAGATTTAAACTAGGTTTTTTTCCGTTTCTTTCTTTCTGTTTTTTTTGTTTTGTTTTGTTTTGTTTTTAAGATGGAGTCTCCGGCCAGGCGCAGTGGCTCACGCCTGTAATCCCAGCACTTTGGGAGGCCGAGGCGGGTGGATCACGATGTCAAGAGATCGAGACCATCCTGGTCAACATGGTGAAACCCCGTCTCTACTAAAAATACAAAAAATTAGCTGGGCATGGTGGCGCGTGCCTGTAGTCCCGGCTACTCGGGAGGCTGAGGCAGGAGAATTGCCTGAACCCAGGAGGCGGAGGTTGCAGTGAGCCAAGATCGCACCATTGCACTCCAGCCTTGGTAACAAGAGCGAGACTCCATCTCAAAAAAAAAAAAAAAAGATGGAGTCTCACTCTTGTTGCCCAAGCTGGAGTGCAGTGGTGCAACTTCAGCTCAACCTCTGCATCCCGGATTCAAGCGATTCTCCTGCCTCAGCCTCTCAGGTATCTGGGATTACAGGCATATGCCACCACACCTGGCTAATTTTTGTATTTTTAGTAGAGGCGTGCTTCACCATGTTGGCCAGGCTGGTCTCAAACTCCTGACCTCAAGTAATCTGCCTGGCCTCAGCCTCCCAAAGTGGTAAGATTACAGATGTGAACCACTGCGCCCAGCCTGACTAGTTTATTTCTTTCTCTCTTTTTTCTTTCTTTCTTTTTTTTGAGATGATTTCTCACTCTGTCACCCAGGCTGGAGTGCAGTGATATGATAGCTCACTGCAACCTCCACCTCCCAGGTTCAGCAATTATCCTGCCTCAGCCTCCCGAATAGCTGAGATTACAGGCACCCGCTACCATGCCCAGCTAATTTTTGTATTTTTAGTAGAGATGGGGTCCCAAACTCCTGACCTCAGGTGATCCACTGTCTTGGCCTCCCAAAGTGTTGGGATTATAGGTGTGAGCCACTGTGCCCGACCTGAACTAGGTTTTTGATTGGGAGACCTGCTACCTGTGGAGCCTGCTATGCAGAGACGGGGCCACAGTCTCCAAAGTAGACAAACCCCCAGCATGCCATCCAGCTTTCCAGGTCCAGAAGTAGTAGGGCTCTCTGAAATGCTCAAAGCCTTTTATCTCTATTTTCACAGAAAGCTGGGAGGCAGACAGTCCTAAACTATGAATTGCAGAACACAAGCAAGGCATAAAAGCATCCAAAAGCTTGAAGATAGAATCCAAAAGTCATCACCCTGCATGCGAGGAGCCTAATTGGAGAGAAAGTAAGTCTCTTAATTCATTCAACACATATGAATTGCAGGCAGGCCTGCTTTTCCGTCAACTCAGGTTTGGCCCTAGAGATACGCTGGGGCACCAGACCAGCTCCTCCTCTCTCAATGCTTTGGCAAAAATGCTGTATGACACAGCAGAATAAACGTTGCACTGTTATAAAATTCCTAAATGCAGAATAGGAGGCTGAAGCTGGCTGGAAAATCACTAGGGGGTCCTGATAGAATAATGGGCCAAGGAATTGCTCCACAGCTCAGGGTTGTTCTGGAACCCCTTGAGAGGGAGGCGGGGTGACAGTGTGGGCTGCCGCTGATGGCCGCTGCGGAGCTTCATTTCTTATAAACACCGCGTTGGGAGGAAAGAGAACTCAGCTCCGCGTCAGTCCCATGGGGCCCCGAGGCCGGGGGAGGCTCCCGGCTCAGGCCCAGCAGCCGCGACCTAGAGCGGGGCTTGATGGGATCAGCACCCTCCTCCCCCGCGCCAGTGGGTGCTGCAGAACGGCCCACGCCCACTGCCGTTCGCCTGGGGAGCCCCTGGCAGGCTTGTTGGTCTTTGTGGGGGCTGCAGCACCTCCACTTCGTCATGATGTGTAGGCCATCGCCCCCAGGTGACCCAGACTCCACAGCCCCGGCCAGAACTTGGTGGGGTGCGGGGGGTGTTTGACGGGGAGGGGGCACAGTCCTTTCGGGCCAACTTCCACATTCCTGCTCCGCCCCGGCGGGGGGTGAATCGGGGTGAGCAGCCGGCTCCAGGCTGGCCGGCTTCCTGGAAAGGGAGGGCCAGCAGGAGAACTGCAAAGCCTCCCAGCCCCGGTGGCTGCCCTCCTCCTCCCTACTCATTCTTCCCCACCCCCACCTCCAGCAATCTGGCAGCCCCGCCCGTGCCAGGCGGCTCACCTGCCCGCTACCAGGGCACTTCCTCCTTCCCCGCCCAGCCTCCCGCTGCAGGCCAAGGGTGTGCAGCCGGGTGAGCAAGTACAGGCTGTGTGACCTCGGGCAAGTTGCTAAACTTCTCTGTGCCCATTATTTCCCCAGGCGAGATGGAGCTACCAACAATCTGGGTGCAGAGCTTCCCGCGAACACCTCTGCGCTTCTCTCTTTCCTGCTCTCCCACCTTCCCCTGCTGCTCGGTTTGGCAGGGACTCGGGGACTCACAGATGAGGCCCCTGCCAGTGAAGTGCCGCAGGGGAAGGCCGCGTTGCGTCCCTCGCCCGGGCGCTGCCATCAGATGCAGCTTGAGATTTGGGTTAGACCCGCGGCTTTCCCGTTGGAGGAGCGGGTAGTGCTGAGCGGCTGGTTGGATGCTGCCCGCCGGGGGTCGGCGCCCAGGCACTTACAGGGCTCCTACCTCCGCCCTGGCCTTGCAGCTGGTGGTGGGGCAGGGCGCAGGGGCCGGGGCGAGGAGGACTTGGGTCCGGCCACCCAGTGGGGGTCAGCCCCAGCTCCAGGCTCCGCGGGGCCGCGCCAGAGGGGCGGAGCCTGGGTTTCGGTTTCTTGCAAACGCAGCGGCACAGGGAAATCGAGGAGTTTCCGGGAACCGCGCCGGGAGCGCTGAGGTCTGAGCAGCGGCGGAGGCCAGGGGATGGGCGGGCGTCCAGTGTTACCGGCCAGTGGCCAGCTGGAAGTTCCAGCGGGAGCCGGGGAAAACCGGCCCCGGAAAAGCCCCACCTGAATGCACCTGCCCCCAACCCTCTCCGGATGGTGTTCACGACGAGGATGGGCTTGTGAAGGATGGACCTGCCTGCAGGGGTGGGCTCTGGGGAATAAGGGAGGAGTTCTACAAGCTGAGGGGTTTGAGGGTGTGCACGCGGGGAAAGAGGGAATTGTGAGCAAGCAGGTGGGATCTGAGGAATTGGGATATCCCCTCAAATGGCTGAGGTCCCCAGCTGTCCTCCCACTGTCACATCCCATCTTATTGTCCTTATTTGATGAGGTCTCTTTACTGAGATCATCCCGGTAGTGTTCTCTTTTGCTTATTTGTTGGTGGATTTCCCCCAACACGACTTGGAGCCCTTGAGAGTGGGCCGTGACTGTCTGGTCTAGCTTCCTGGGCCTAGAACCCGATAACCTCCACAAGGGGCTTGTGACTGTTTACTAAGTGAGGGAAGGAGTAGGATGAGTTTGAAGCATCTGGGGGGCCATGTGTCTTCTGACTTGCTCCCACAGGACCCCTAGCCCAGTCAGGTCCTGCCAGGTCTGCAGTTGAAGGAAGCCCCACTCTGCAGGAGAGGCCTTGGCTTTTGTGGGAGGGGCTTCCCTTGTGGTTCCCTGAGAACTGCCTTCTAGCTAGGGTGGCTGGGTAGAAAGCGGGCTGTAGTCATCACAGAGGAATGCTGGCCGTGGGGTCAGCCACTTCCTTCCCTCCCCAGGGCTTGGAGCTCAGACCAGGGATGATGGTGGGTTGACTCTGTATCTGAGCCAAGAAGGCTGGGAGTTTGGGCTATGGAGGGAGAGTCCAGTACCCTCCCTGATCTCTGCAGCCCACAGCAGTACCAGCAGTCAAGGTGGACAGTGTCACCTGCAAGCCCGTGTTTTCTAAATGCATGCCTTTGAGACCACAAGTCTATGGTAAGGATCTCTTTCCTTACGGCCCTGAGACCGTGGTTCTTGGAAAGAGACATAAGCCAGACCAAGTGGAGCTCCCTCAGTCCAGAAGAGCTGGGGCTGGGGCAGGTAGCAGTAGTGGCCATTCTGGAAGCAGCCAGCTAGCCAGTGGAAGGAGACGCAGAAAGACCTCCCTAGCCTCCCTGTGCAGACCAGCATTGACTTTCACCACCCCGGGCTTAGGATCAGGGTAGCTGGACTGGGAGAGGGCCAGGGAAAGTCCAAATACTGAAAGAGTGGAGCTTGTACTATGAGCACCTGGCAATCCTGGTGACTCAGCCTGGGAATCCCAACTCTAGGGGCAGCACTGGAAATGAGGCTCAGGACAGCAAATGAATGCCATTGAGGGGCCCAGCAACCACAGCAGCTTTTAGTGCGGCCCCAGATCAAGTAGGTTGTTGTCCCTTCTTTCACCTGTGGCCCAGGGCAAGACCCATGATGCTGGTCCTCTGCCCAGTCCAAATAGTATTTTTGATCCAAAGAACCCAACCCTAATCCTAGCCCATAAATTTGACCTGGGAGAGGACCTGGTCCTCAGAATGTCTGTGTTGGGCCCCATTTAATGTTACGTCTTAGAAATGGTAGATATAGCTCAAGCTAATAAATACCCAGAGGAATGTGTCTTTGTGGTTTGGACTCAGCAAATGCTGAGTTATTGGTATATTTATGGAAGGAAAGCAGGGCAGAGGTGGGAGAACAGGTGTCCCTGTGGGTTCACTGCTGTTCACTGCTGTAGCCTCAGGAGCCAGCCTCAGCTGAGCAGAGAGCAGGTGTCCCATGAACCAGTATGGCATGGTTGGATGGATGGATGGATGGATGGACAGACAGATGGATAGATGGGAAGATGGATAGTGGATTCAGATCGTCTCAGCAGCATGCATATTTTCCCCGAGATGGTCTTAGCAATAAGATAATTTCCACAGAAACTGGTGGGTGGTCCAGAGGAAGGGAAGGAAGGACGTGGCTTCTCCAAGCAGCACTGTGGTTGTTTCTGCCAGGTTCTATCCCTCCAAGGGGACCTCTTTCCCTTTCCCATAGCCCTGTTGACATGTGTGGCCCCTTACAGTCCTGCAGAGACTGGAAGCCTAGAGGCAAGAGCCACCCAGCCACAGAACAGGGGAAAGGGGGTGTTAATATCAGGCGGTTGTTCTCTTCCTCACTTGAAAGATAGGTCCACAAAGAGACTCAATTTACATAGGACCTCAGTCAGATGTGAGAGATTTCAGTTTTTTCTCTGCATGAGTAAGTCCTCAGGAAAGCATCTGTTGACCAACCAATTGGCCACAGGGGATAGAGAGAGGGAGGCCTAGTTGAGAGCAGAATTTAGATGACTAGAAAGAGGAGCGAAGAGTCAGCAGAGACCCACCTGCCTGGATGGTGTGGGAGAAAGCATGACTCTGCCCTCCACCTTGACAGGTGACAAACCACAGTGGATGTGTCACCACATCAGATAGCCAGCATGAAATGCTGCACTTGGAGTGTTTCAAGGTCTGGGTGCATAACTGGGGACAAAATGGACAAGGGTATGCTGGGGACTTTGAGCCAGGAGTCCTCTGGTGACTAGTCACCTCCGGGAAGCAAAAGCCATTCTTCCTTTCTTGAGAACCCTCGTGAATACTGGGGAGGGCTTCCTACAGCCTCATGGGCTGGGGCATGAGTGTTATGCTTTGCTTTTAGTGGAGGAGGTGACTCCAGAAGGCTAAAGACTTAGAGACAGCTGATGGTCATGGAATGTTTCTCAGCCTAGGGCCTACGCCGGCCCTGTGAGGGGACTTAGAAGTAAGCACCATGGTCTCCACTACTAACCTGCATGTGCGCTCTCCCAAGGGCAGAGGATGCTCAGAGATGCCCCTGTACCACTCTGGCACCCAGCACGTTTCTCTCAGGCAGTAGGCACTTCGTAAGTGTGCTCCGATTGCAGAATGACAGACGTGTGTCATACCTTGAATATGAGGCAAAGAGGCAGAGATGCTGGGAGTATGGAGACTAAGCAAGTTATCTCAGTCATGTTCATGGATGGTTACTCTGAGGAGGAGACCGTTCAGCAAAGCCTCAAAAGATAAGTCAAATGTTAAAGGCTACTAATAGGGAAGGGCATTCCAGAATGTGAAACCAGCCCAAGGGAATGCTTGGCCGCTCAAAAGTGCAGAACAGATCTCACTTTTGTTGTGGCCTGGAGTAGCTGCCCCAGAAGCTGAGGCTGGACCAGCCAGTAGGGGCCACGCTTTGAAGAGCCTGGGTGCTGTGCTCAGGGGTGGACTCTATCCCGGTAGACAGAGGCAGCTCAGGGCAGGACTGATGGTGCCTCCCTTTCTGGAGCCAAGGCCCAGACCAGGGTCTGTCATCAGATGTCTGTTGAATTGAATTCTAGGGTAGATCTTGGGAGGGCCACTAAGGCCTGACCTATGCTTTAGAAAACTTTCTGTGGCTGCTACAGAAGATAACACCTGTGGCACACCAGGACAGGACTAGGGTGAGATAGTCTCCTAAAGGTACAACATTTAAGGAGGCACTTGCTCTCAAGGGCCAACTCTATACTTGCATGAGCCTGACAGTGAGCGCCTCCTTAAAGGTTTTGCTTTAAGCACCTGGACTGCCTGCTTGCCCTACCCTATAAGGTCCTTTCTGCACACTGGAGGTTGGGAGGTAGACAAGAGGCAGCTCAAGTGATCCAGGCATATTAAGGCTGTGGCCACAAGGGATAGAGAGAGGTGGGCCTAGCTGAAAGCAGAATCAGATGACAGGATTTGCCAGGACATGAGACTAGCTGGAGCAGGACCCTTCTCGGGCCATTCCCAGGGGCCCCATTCTGGGAGAAGTGTAGGAGACCCCCCACTCTGCCTAGAAGTCTGTATGTCCACAGCCAGGGCCAAAACAAGACCTTGGGCCTTGGCTTCTGTCCTAGGTTATGAGTCTAGGGAGCCAAGGACACTGAGCTAAAGAGAGTAGGGCAGCAGGTGAAAAGCCACAGGCTGCCCCAGGAAGGCCCAGGCCACTGGAGACCACACCTAGAACCCAAAACCATGTCCTGAGACCGCTCGGCCTTGCCCTTTGGACACTGGATACCTGGACACAGCAGGTAGGCAGGAGGTGATAAGGGTGCCTCCACTGCTGGATGGGGTGTGTCCGTCAGTCCATTGTCCTCCTGCTCTCTGTCCAGCAAAACCAGGGTCCACCCCTAGGTGTCCCCCAGGGATTAGCAGCTTGGTTCCCTAAACCCAGACCTTTGGAAGCTCTGACAGTATGGCAACAGCACCCCCTGCTGGCCAATATGGAAAACCAACCCCTTCCCTCTTGCAGGTGGAAGTTTAGGGGTCTTGGAGAAAGAGAAGGGTGCAGGCACAATGCTGTGGGAAAGGGTGGGTCAGGATTTCAGGATGGACTTTGGCTACAGCAGATAGGCAGGTGCCACTTGGTAAACAGAGCACCTATTTCCTGATCAGTAGCCTTTGAACAGATGCCAGAGAGGCCAGGACCCAAGCAAAGGCAGAGATGGGGGTTTCTAAGATGACTGCTGAGCGGGGCTGGCTCTCATGAGAGTACCTGCCTTCTCCCAGGGGATCATGACCCAGGAAGGCCTGCATCCTCTGCTGAGCACTGTTCTCCTCAGGCGGGCTCAGGAACTCCCTCGGATTCCCCCTTAACAAACCTCCTGGCCCCACAGAGGATTTGGCCTGGGATTGAGGGCTGAGAGCTAAGCCTGAGAAAGGGTGGTGCCCCAGGCACCCTAAAAAAGAGGACTCATCCCAAGAATTACCCCCACAACTATCCAAGGCTGGGAATGGAGGCAGGGACACATAGCAGAACAAAATCCAAGAGCGTTTCTGAGCACCTGCCTGGCTCTTCAGATGCAAACCTGGTTAGACGCGCTATTCTCCTGAGCTCCAGGCTGGTGCCTCAGGCACAAGGACCACCTCTGAGTGCTGGAGGAGGTGCCCGTGGACAGAGGAGCAAGAATACCCAGTGCACGTCACCTGGACCCTTCATCTGTGAGCCAGGAAGTCCAAGCAGACACAGCCACAAGCAGGACCATGCCCTGGGCAGCCACTTCCCAGAAAAGTTTCTGCCACAAAACAAAGAGGACAGACTTCCCTGCCAAGCCTTGCCCTGCATGACCCTGGCTTCTTTCCACATCTGAAAAGAAGCCAGTGCTGGGCCAGGCACAGTGGCTCATGCCTGTAATCCCAGCACTTTGGGAGGCCGAGGCAGGTGAATCACAAGGTCAGGAGTTCAAAACCATCCTGATCAACATGATGAAACCCTGTCGCTACTAAAAATAAAAAAATACCTGGGTGTAGTGGTGCGCACCTGTAATCCCAGCTACTGGGGAGGCTGAGGCAGGATAATTGCTTGAACCCAGGAGGCGGAGGTTGCAGTGAGCTGAGATCACACCATTTTACTCCAGCCTGGGCAACAGAGCAAGACTCCACCTCCAAAAAAAAACGCCAGTGCTTCTAGGAGTTTGCTTATATCATGGCTCTTGATTACAGATTCAGACTGGGGCCTCACCCTACCCCAAGGAAACTTCTCTCCCAGGCCAATGGTGTGGATGGGTGCTGTTCTCCTTAGGACTCAGTGTAGGCCTGGTGCTCAGGAGAGCTGCTCCTTCCGTGACCTGGGCGTGGGCTCTGCAACCATCTTGATTCACCTGGGCGAAGTGAGCTCCACATACCATCCTCAGACCCTCACCTGCTGAGCTCTCAGGGAGAGCTGGGGCCTCCTGGAGAGTCCACAAAGAGAAAAAACTAGCTTGGCTGCCAAAACTGCCCACACACCCTAGGTGCCATGCTCAGCTAGCAGCCCTGGTGTTACACGGCCTGAGAGCAGGTGGAAGCTATAGAAGCAACAAGCTGTCATTAGGCATGGGAGGGCTGGCCTGCCACGCTGAGGCCGGTAGGGTGGGAAAATCAACCTGCAGCCACCAGGAAGGGCAGGAGCAGACTAAACAACTGGCGAGGTCAAAAAGGCTTAATTTCCTTTGACAAGCAGGACTAGGAAGGCCTTTGAGCTCCACTACCAACTGTATCATATCCTTGTGTATGTTCTGTATGGACCTGACAGCCCCAGCGGCCAAGGGAAGCCTAACCCTGCCTTGGGAGGCATTTGTGTCATAAAATTCCCAAGACACTTCTGGAGGAATCAATCTTCCCTTTTAGTCTTGTCTTCTCATTTTTTCTTGTCATTTTCCTGTGTGTGTGTCTTTTCCCTCTCTCTACTAGCCCGGGGATGCTTATTGACTACTGGTGACATGGGAGTAGATTACTTGACACATTCACATTTACTTTATGCCCAGGTGCCAGGCACAGAAGTAAGTGCTATGGACACAGGCATTCAACAAGAATTTATTGAGCCCATACTATGCCCCAGGCATGGCTCTAGACTCTTGGGATATAGAAATGAATAAGGCAACACCCCTGCTCTTATGAAATTCATATACTGGTGGAAGCAAACAACACACAACTAAACCAGGAAAGTGTCACATAGTGATAACGATTCTGAGAAATAAATGACATGACGTCATAGAGTACAGAGGTGGTCCCATTAGATTTGGCCTTCTAGGACTATCTGAGGAGGTGGCATTTTAGCTGTCTAAGTGACAGAGGGGGCATCAATGTGCAGAACAAGGGGAAGAGCATTCCAGGGAGAGGGAATAGCTCCAAGGCCTTGGGAAAAGAATAAGCTCAGTCTGTTTGTGGGAGAAGGTTGGTGTGGCTGCAGCATGGTGGGCAAGGAGGTGAATGACAGAAGATGCAGCTCATAAGGTAGGCAGGGGTTAGATAAGGTGAGCATTTGGGGCCTCTGGTCAGGGGCTTGGGCCTTATGGCACAGGTATGGAGAGCCTTTGAAAGATGTTATGCACTGGGGTAAAATGGGCCAGTGTGCATTTTACTTATTTTTATTTTATTTTATTTATTTTTTTTTGAGACGGAGTTTCGCTCTTGTTACCCAGGCTGGAGTGCAATGGCGCGATCTTGGCTCACCGCAACCTCCGCCTCCTGGGTTCAGGCAATTCTCCTGCCTCAGCCTCCTGAGTAGCTGGGATTACAGGCACGCGCCACCATGCCCAGCTAATTTTTTTTTTTTTTTGTGTAGAGACGGGGTTTCACCATGTTGACCAGGATGGTCTCGATCTCTTGACCTCGTGATCCACCCGCCTCGGCCTCCCAAAGTGCTGGGATTACAGGCTTGAGCCACCGCGCCCGGCCCATTTTACTTATTTTTAACCTTTAAAATTTTCTTTTTTTTTTCTGAGATGGAAAAATATTGCCCAGGCTGGTCTTGAACTCCTGAACGAAAGCATTTCTCCTGCCTCAGCCTCCTGAGTAGTTGGGATTACAGGTTCTCATCACTGTGCCTGGCTCAGTGTGTGTTTTAGAAAGTTCACTGGCTACCCTTTTTGCAGACTGGGCTGCAGCGGGGCAAGTGTGGAAATAAGGAGACGGGGGAGATTGGAGTAGGAGGGTTGAACCAGAGTGGTGGTGGTAGCGATGATGGGAATGGGGAGTGAACCCAGGCAGAGTATGAAGGGAAGACACACAGAGATGAATAAAATGTGCTGGCTCCAAATGGGAGAAAATACTTGCAAAACATGTATCTAGCAAAGGCCACATATCTAGAATATGTAAATGCTTACAACTCAATAAGACAACCCAACTTTTTTTTTTTGATGCAGTCTCACTCTGTCACCAGGCTGGAGTGCAGTGGTGTGATCACAGCTCACTGCAATTTCCATCTCCCAAGTTCAACCAATTCTCCTGCCTCAGCCCCCTGAGTAGCTGGGACTACAGGCATGCGCCACTACACCCAGCTAATTTTTGTATTTCTAGTAGAGACTGGGTCTCACCATGTTGGCCAGGATGATCTCTATCTCCTGACCTCATGATCCACCTGCCTCAGCCTTCCAAAGTGTTGGGATTACAGGCGTGAGCCACTGCGCCCAGCCAAAAACCCAACTTTTTTTAATGGACAGAAGATTTGAATGGATTTTTTTTTTTGCCAAAAAGAATATGCAAATAGTAAATACATATATGTAAAGATACTCAACATCGTTAATCATTAGGGACATGCAAGTTAAAACCACAATAAAACGCCACTACACATCCACCCGGATGGCTAAAATGAAAAAGACTGATGGTGGCAAGTGTTGGCAGTGACGTGGGACAACTGGGGTGCTCCTAAGCTGCTGGTGGGAATGTCAAATATTTATTTTTTTTCTTGACTTTTTAATTAAAAAAAAATAGAGATAGGGTCTCACTATGTTGGCCTTGAACTCCTGAGCTCAAGTAATATTCCCACTTTGGCCTCCCAAAGTGCTGGGATAACAGGCTTGAGTAACCATGCCCAGCTGGGAATGTAAAATAATACAAATAGAGCCATGTGCTGCATAATGATTTCTGGTCAAGGACAGACTGCATATACGACAATGATCTCATGAGATTATAATAGTGTATTTTTAGTGTGCCTTTTCTGTGATTAGATATGCTTAGACACACAAATATTTACCATTGCTTGGTGGTTACCTGCAATGTTCAGTAGAGTTACTTGCTGTACAGGCTTGTACCCTAGGAGCAATTGGCTATACCATATAGCCTAGTGTTTGGTAGGTTATACCATCTAGATGGGTGTAAGTACACTCTATGATATTTACACAAGGACAAAATTACCTAATGAAGCATTTATCAGACTGTATCCCTGTTATTAAGCAATGCATGACCATACATTGGAAATCAATTTGGCAGTTTTTTAAATAGCTAAACATATACCTATCATACAACCTAGCCATTCAATTCCAGGTATTTATCCACAGTAACGGAAAGTGTGTATTCACACAAATATTTGGATATGAATGCTCACAGCAGCTTAATCTGTAGTAGTCAAAACTTGGAAACCAAAATGACCATCAACAAGAGAGTGATAAATAGCTTATGGTATCTATGGAGTGGATTACCACCAGGTTCGAGGTTTAGGTAGGATAGAGTAAATATACTCAACCCTGTCTCCTCCACTAAGTAAACCAATAGAACCTATATAGAATGCATGAAGGACTCTGAAGAGTAAATAGTAGCAGGTGAATTACAAAAGAAAAATCAAAATTTGAAGTACCACTGAATTGGAGGAGTTTCCCATTTTTCCCCCTAGTACTCCCTGGGCTAGACTCAAAGCAGCCTGAAACCTGGAAGTGAGCAGCAGGCACAGACAGTGGGAATCCCAGGAGCCCTCTAGATCTGCTTTGAGGAGTGGGGAGGGAACTCCTAGTGCTCAGAAAGAGTGAGAAAATACCCCTAATGCCACCTTTTTTTCTTTTCTTCATTCTCTCATGCCTCAGACCCCAGAGAAAACTCTCTGTTGGACAAGTCCCAAGATGATCTCCTTCCTCCCTTTTCTCTCTTTCTCTCTCTCTCTCTCTTTCTCTCTCTCTCTCTCTCTCTCAATCTCTCTCTCCTTTTGCCAGTTGACCCTAGCTGAGGGCACAGTGGCAGGAAGTACACAGGAGAGCAAGGTAGCTAAAACGCCAGCTTTCTGGCCAGAGGACCAAAAGGAGGAGACCCGGAGAATCAGAAAGTACAAGGGAGATCATGGAAAGGGAGGAATGCTGGAAACTGAACCCACAAAGTTGTTTATGAACCCTAGGCTGAACTCCAAACTGAGCTTGCATGGATCCAGCATACCAGACTTGAGAACTGAACCTAAGGATAAACTACCACCCTGTTCTCAAGCTGACCACTGGAGGGCGCACACACAGGCTAGATCTGAACAGCACAGTAAAGGCTTTGAAAATGGAACAACATTGAAACCGCAGTCCGCAGAAGGCTAGTCAGAACTTCGTGGTCCAAGCCCAGCTAGATTGATTGCCTGCTAAAATAGAAACATCAACACTCTCCACAGTGTTCAGATAATACCCAGAGTCTCATAAAATTTAAAGTCTCCAGGATACAAAACCAAATTATGATCTTCTTGGACTATGATAGGAAAAATCTCGTTTTGCGTAGGCAAAGACAACCAAAAGAGATCAATGATGAGATGCTGGAATTGACAAAGACTTTAAAGCATTACTATGAAAATACTCCAAGTAAACACTCTTGGAATGAATAGAAGATGGACAATCTCCGCAAAGAAATAGAAGATATAAAGAATAAGGAAGTGAAAGTTTTGGAACTTAAAAATATAAGGGCATAGTGGTTCACATCTGTAATCCAAACACTTTGAGAAGCCAAGGTAGGAGTATAACTTGAGCCCAAGAGTTCGAAGCTAGCCTGAGCTACAAAGTGAGACCCCACCTTAAAACAACAACAACAACAAAAAAAACCCAAAAAACTTAGATGTGGTGGCATGAACCTGTGGTCCTAGCTACTTGGGAGGCTGAGGAGGAGACCGCTCAAGCCTGAGGGTTCGAGGCTGCAATGAGACATGATCATACCACTGCACTCCAGCCTGGGTGACAAAACAAGACCCTGTCTCAATAAATAAAGGAAATATAAGAATCAAAATTTCAGCACTCACTAGGTAACTCAAGAGCAGAATGAAAATGAAAAGAAAGAAGAAGCCAGTAACTGAAAGATAGACCAACGGAAGTTATCCAATCAGAATAACAGAAAAAAATTTTTTTTAAATGAAAAGAGCCTCAGAGACTAGTGAGACAATACCAAAAGTTCTAATATTCATGTCACTGGAGTTCCAGAAGGAAAGGGGAAAGAATGCAGTGAAGACAAAAATGTTTGAAGAAATATTGACTAAAAACATCTTGAATTTGGAAAAAGAAATAAAACTGAAGAATATATGTACACATACATATACACATACATGTATCATTGCTAAAGACAAATGACATATCCTGTGTAGGAGAACAATCCAAATGACTTCGGTTTTCTCATAGGAGAGAAAGAAGTCTCATTGTAGAGACCAGTAGGAAGTGGAATCACATCTTTAAAATGAAGGAAAAGAACCATCAACCCACCATTCTCTTCACAATTTCAAGAATACCCAATGAAAATACATTTCAGGAGAGGGAAATAAAGACATTTTCAGATGAAGGAAAACTAAGAGAGTTCTTTGACAACAGACCTGTCCTAAAATAATTGCTAATAGAAATTTTTCAGACAGATGAGAAATGAAAACAGAAGTTAACTTGGAATATCAGGGACAAAAAAAGACCAACAGAAATGGTAAGAAGCTGAGTTAATGCAGCATTCTGTTCTGCTCTTGAGTTCTTTAAGACACAATTTATGGTTTAAAAAATTATAACGTTTTAATGGTGTTTTCAACATTATGTGTAGGTAGCACATAAGACAACCACAACATAAACAGGGTAGAATAAAATAAGGCTTTACATTACACTTAAAATGGTAAAATATTGATTCTAAATAGACCATGAAAAGGTAAATATATATGTTGTAATCCCCAGAGCAACCACTAAAAACAGAAACAAACAGAACTATACAAGTAGATAGAAACACAATAAATGTCCTTAAAATGGTAGACACAAATCCAACCATATCAGTAATTCTATTAAATGTACATGATCTAGGAATGGTTATCAGCAAAATTGAAGTAGAGAAGTCCAAAATTCCTTCCTCCATAAAAACAGTAAAAAAAAACTGGCAAAACCAATTTTATTAGAACTCTGGAAACTAATAAAAAGTTTGCAGTAACCAAATAATTTTTTTTTTTTTTTTGAGACAGAGTCTCAGTCTGTTGCCCCAGCTAGAGTGCAGTGGTGCAATCTTGGCTCACTGCAACCCTCACCTCCCAGGTTCAAGTGATTCTCCTGCCTCAGCCTTCTGAGTAGCTGGAACTACAGGTGCCTGCCACCATGCCTGGCTAATTTTTGTATTTTTAGAAGAAGCGGGATTTCACCATGTTGGCCGGCCTGATCTTGAACTCCTGACACCTTGGCCTCCCAAAGTGTTGGAGTTACAGGCATGAGCCACCGCCTGGCCAAATTCTTTAAAAACAACAACAACAACAACAAACAAAAACAAAAAACAAACAAACAAAAACTGCCTAAATCTCAGTAGGAAAACACTGTGGTGTTTTTTTTGTTTGTTTTTTTGAGATGAAGTCTCACTCTTGTAGCCCTGGCTGGAGTATAATGGTGCGATCTTGGCTCACTGCAACCTCCATCTCCTGGGTTCAAGTGATTCTCCTGCCTCAGCCTCCCAAGTAGCTGGGATTATAGGCACCTGCCACCACGTCCAACTAATTTTTGTATTTTTAGTAGAGACGGGGTTTCACCATGTTGGCCAGGCTGGTCTCAGGTGATCCGCCCGCCTTGGCTTCCCAAAGTGCTGGGATTATAGGCATGAGCCACTGTGCCCAGCCAAAACTGTGGTGTTTTAACATACCTGGGCTCCATTCTTCTCTTTCCCAGCTTGGTGGCAGCCTTGAAGACAGCAGCCTGCATTCTTGGTATGGGTTCTTTTTTTTTTTTTTTTTTTTTGGTGTGGGTTCTTAGTATCAGAGGGAGCAGAATGAAACTTACTCTCAAAGAATTGTGATTGCCTGTTTTGACCTGTCTGTTGGCTCCCTGAAGGATGAGCACAAATGATTTATTTTAATTTTACCTATCTTAGAACTCTCCCAGGGCTGAAGCGGGTACCTGGGGCATTTGGAAAACACACACACTCACATGTGCGCACACACATACATACACAGTAAAAGACAAATGCATTCACTAATGATAACAGTTGGGGAAAATAATAGGCAAACCAAAAGCTTAGGGAAAAAGGCTGGAGAAGGAAACACTTTAAGAAATAAGGGCTTTAAAAAGCCTTCTGGGTATCTAAGAAGGTCACACATATGCCCAGGGCTGGGCATATGCTCAGAAAATATCCTAGAAGGCTCTACATTCTCATCTCTGACTAACCTGCAGACTCTGTGCAAGCAGAAAAGGAAGGTTAAGGCAGATTTGTAAATTGCCTGCTAAGTGTTAAAGCCACACCTCAAAACACAGACAGAGCCCATCTGAAGATACTGGGAATTTTTTTTATGTTGTTCCAGGTATAAAGGAAATTTCTGTCAAATCATTAGCCAACCATTAGTGGAAAAGTTTAATAGAAAAGTCACTTCAGTGGCCACATATGACGAAGAATACAGACTTTAAAAAATTAATTCAGAAAAGTCACTAAGTAAACAACAACAACCAAAACCAAAACAAACAAACAAAAAACCAGCAAACAATGACAACAAAACTGGAAGGGGAGTAGAATGTGATTTCCAGAGCTGTCACATTGTAACAGTAAAAATGTCTAGTTTTCAACAAAAAAATTTCATGGCATGAAAAGACAGAAAAAAGTGTGGTTCATATACAGTAGAAATAATTAATAGAAACTGTCCTTGAGGAAGCCCAGGCACTGAATTTAATAGACTAAGACTTTAAATCAAATATTTTTAAATGTACTTAAAGTGCTAAGAGAAACCATATGCAAAGAACTAAAGGAAAGCATGAGAACAGTGTCTCACCTAATAGCAGATATCGATTCAAGAATAGAAATTGTAAAAAAGAACTTGGAAACTTTAGAGTTAAGAAGTAAAATAAGTGAAATGAGCAATCCACTAGAACGTGTCAACAGCTATGTGATCAGGCAAAGGATAAACCAGTGAATTTGAAGACAGGTCTGTTGAGATTACCCAGTCTGAGGGACAGAAAAAAGAATGAAGCAAAACAAATAGAGCCTAAGTGGCCTGTGGGATACCACTGATGGTACCAACATATGCATATCAGGAGGCCCAGGGAGGGTTAATTGAAACCCCCAGGACAAATGCTAAGAAAATAATATGTAGTAAAATAAATGAGAAGGGAATCAAAAGAGTATATTAGAAAATATCTGTCTAACACAAAAGAAGATAGTAATGAAGGAACTGAGGAACATAAATGATAAAAGACATAATAGAAAACAAATAGCAAAATGATAGAAGTAAGTCCTCACATCAGTAATTATATTAAATGTAAATGAATTAAGCTTTTCAATAAAAAGGCAGAGATTGGCAGAATGGATTTTAAAAAGAACCATGATCCAACTATATGCTCTCTGTAAGAGACTTATTTTAGATTCAATGACACAAATAAGTTCCCAGTTTAAAGCTGGAAAGCACACCATGCAAACAGTAACCAAAAATGAGCTGAAGTGACTATGCTAATATCAAACAAAATGGATATCAACACAAAAATGTTATAAAAGACAAAGAAGGACATTAATATGATAAAATGCTCAACACATTAAGAAGATACTGCAATTATAAACAATTGTGCACTCAACAACAGAGGCCCAAAACCTATGACACAAAGACTAACAGAACTGAATGAAAAGTTAAAAAATAATGGGATACAGGGTGCAGTGGCTCAAGCCTATAATCCCAGCACTTTTGGAGGCTGAGGCAGGTGGATCACTTGAAGTCTGGAGTTCGAGACCACCCTGGCCAATATGGCAAAACCTGGTCTCTACTAACAATGCAAAAATTATCCAGGTATGGTGGCACACACCTGTAATTCCAGCTACTCAGGAGGCTGAGGCATGAGAATCACATGAACCCAGGAGGCAGAGGTTGCAGTGAGCCAAGATCGAGCCACTGCACTCAAACCTGTATGACAGAGTGGGATTCTATCTCAAATATCTCAAAAAAAAAAAAAAAAAAGTTGGAGACTTAATACTCATGCTCAGTAATGGCTAGAATACACAAAAGGTAAACAAAGAAATAGAAGATTTGAACAACAATAAAAAACACTAAACCTAACAGACATCTATAGAACACTTTACTCAATGATAGCAGAATACATATTCTTCTCTGCACGTAGAAGTATTCTATAGAATAGACATTGTGTTAGGCCACAAAATATCTTCTCCTACTGAAATGGAATGAAATTAGAAAAGAATAACAAAAAGAAATATGGAAAATACACAAACATGTGGAAATTAAACAATGTAGTTTTAAGCAACCCATAGGGCAAATAATAAATCAAAAGGGAAATTACAATTTTTTTTTTTTTGAGACAGAGTCTCGCTCTGTCACCTAGACTGGAGTACAGTGGCGTGATCTCAACTCACTGCAACCTCTGCCACCCGATTCAAGCGATTATCCTGCCTCAGTCTCCCGAGTAGCTGGGGTGAGGGGCATGCACCACCATGCCCAGATAATTGTTGTATTTTTAGTAGAGGCAGTGTTTCACCATGTTGACCAGGCTGGTCTCAAACTCCTGACCTTGTGATCCACCCACCTCGTGGCCTCCCAAAGTTCTGGGATTACAGGCATGAGCCACTGTGCCCAGCCTACAAAACATTTTAAGATGAATGAAAATGAAAATACAATGTACCGAAATTGATATAACACAGAAAGGCAGGGTTCAGAGGAAAATTTACATTTTTACAGCTACATTTTTAAAAAAGAAAGATCTCAAATTAATAAACTAACCTTCCATTTTAAGGTGCCAGAAAAAGAATAGCAAACTAAACCTAAAGCAAGAAGAAAAAAGGAAATAATAATAATTAGAGCAGAGATAAACAAAATAGAGACTAGAAAAACAATAGAAAAGTTAAAAACTGATGAACCTATAGTTTGACCAAAAGAAAGAGGGAGAGAGAGAAGACTCAAATTACTAAAATCAGAAATGAAAGTGGGGACATTACTACAGAACTTACCAACAAAAGATTCTAAGAGAATACTCTGAACAGTTGTATACCAAAAAAAAATTAGATAACTTAGATAACATTGACAAATTCCTAGAAACACATAAACTACCAAAACTGACTCAAGAGAAAATAGAAAACTACAGACCACTATACTTTATGAACATAGATGAAAACGTCCTTAATAAAATACTAGTGAACCAAATACAGCAGCACATTAAAAGGATTATGTTCCATTGTTGGATATTTAACCACTGTTACATTCTCCCAGGAATGAAAGAGTTGTTAAATATACAAAAATTAATCTGTGTAATCCACCGTACTAAATGAATGAAGAGGAAAAATCTCTTTACATAATCACCTTTGACTGATGCAGATATCAATGCAGAAAACACATTTGACAGAATCCAATTGTTGGGTAGAATTTTAAAAAATACTCAGTGAACTACAAATAGAAGGGAACTCTTCAACATGATCAAAGATAAGATTAATGCTATTATAAAAGAGCAAGTTTGGGCTCCTTTTGCCTCTTTGCCCTTCCACCTTCTGCCATGTGATGATGTAGCAGGTGCCTTGCTGGCACCTTGATCCTGGGCTTCCCAGCCTCCAGAACTATGGGAAAATAAATGTCCATTCACTATAAATTACCCAGTCTCAGGTATGCTGTTATAGCAGCACAAAACAGATTTATTCCTTACTGAATAGAGATGCAAAATCCTCAATAAAACATTAATAAATTAAATCCAGCAACATATATTAAGGGACATACACCATCATCAAATGGGATTATTTCAGGAATTTAATGAAATTTAATACCCCACACTAATAGAACAGAGTAGAGGACAAAAACCATATGATCAGACTGGACTGGGTGGCTCATGCTTGTAAATCCCAGCACTTTGGGAGGCTGAGGTGGGCGGATCACATGAAGTCAGGAGTTCAATACCAGCCTGACCAACATGGCAAAACCCCATTTCTACTAAAAATACAAAAATTAGCTGGGTGTGGTGATGCATGCCTATAATCCCAGCTACTTGGGAAGCTGAGGCAGGAGGATTGCTTGGACTGGGAGGCAGAGGTTGCCGTGAGCTGAAGTCACACCATTGCACTCCAGCCTGGGCAACAAGAGCAAAACTCCAATTCAAAGGAAAAAAAAAAAAAGATCATCTTAGTAGATACAGAAAAAGCATCTGACCAAATCTAATATCCATTCATGATTTAACAAAAACAAAAATGAAACAAAAAAATTATTTCAACGAGCTAGAAATAGAAGGGAATTTCTTCAACCTGATAAAAGGCATTTATGAAAAGCCTATAGCTAACATATTTGCTGGATGTTTGAGAACAATGCAAGGAAGTCATGTATTGCTACTTATATTCAACATTGCATGGAGGTTCTAGCCAACGCATCAAGACAAGAAAAATAAATAAAAGACTCATAGATTGGAAAGGAAGAGGTAAAACTGTTGCAGACAACAGGATCCTGTATGTAGAAAATCCTAAGGCATTCACACATGAGACAAACTTACTACAACAATAAACAAGTTCATCAAGTTTTCAGAATAGTAAATCAATATATAAAAATCAATTATATTTATATATACTAGCAATCCAAAAATGAAATTAAGACAATGATTCCATTCATAATAGCATCAAAGAGACTACTTAGGAACAATACAACAAAAAGATACCAAATCTATATACACTCAAACCTACAAAATGTTGATGAGAGAAATTAAAGATGATGTAAATAAATAGAGAGACATTTCATGTTTAAAAATGGAAAGTCTCAATATTATTAAATTGGCAAGTCTTCCTAAATTAATCTATATTCAACACAATCCCTGTGAAAATCCCAGTAGGCTTCTTATGGAAATTGACAAGCTGATCATAAAATTCCTGTGAAAGAGATCCAAAATAGTGAAAACAATATTTAAAAAGAGCAAAGTTGGAGGACTCACACTTACCTATTTAAAGGCCTACTTTAAAGCTATAATAATCAAAACAGTGTGGCAGTAATGTAAAGATATATTTATATGGAAAAGAACTAACAGTACCAAAATAAACCTTTACATTTATAGTCAGTTCATTTTTCTTTTCTTTTCTTTCTTTCTTTCTTTTTTTTTTTTAGACAGAGTCTCACTCTGTAACCTAGGCTGGAGTGCAGTGGTACAATCTCAGCTCACTGCAACCTCCGCCTTCTGGATTCAAGTGATTCTCCTGCCTCAGCCTCCTGAGTAGCTGGAATTACAGGTGCGTGCCACCATGCCCTGCTAATTTTTTGTATTTTTAGTAAAGACAGGGTTTCACCATGTTGGTCAGACTGGTCTCGAACTCCTGACCTCATGATCCACCTACCTCAGCCTCCCAAAGTATGGGATTACAAGCATGAGCCACCGCACCCACCGTCAGTTCATTTTCAGCAAAGAGCCTGAGGCAATTCAATTGTATTTTCAACAAATTGTGCTGGGACAATTGAGTATCTACATATAAAAAGAATTTATACACTTACCCCACATCATACACAAAAATTAATTCCAAATGGATCATAAATGTAAGAGCAAATGCTACAAGATATTTAGAAGAAAACATAGAAGAATATTTTTGTGACCTTGGGTTAAGCACAGATTTTTTAGCTGCGGCACCAAAATCATAATTCATACATGAACAACTGACAAATTGGACTTCAATATTTAAAATTTGTTCTTATCAAAAGACAACATCAAGAAAATGAGAAGTCAAGGGCTGGGAACGGTTGCTCACGACTGTAATCCCAGCACTTTGGGAGGCCGAGGCGGGCAGATCATGAGGTCAAGAGATTGAGACCATCCTGGCCAATATGGTGAAACCCCATCTCTACTAAAAATACAAAGATTAGCTGGGTGTGGTGGCATGTGACTGTGGTCCCAGCTACTCAGGAGGCTGAGGCAGGAGAATCACTTGAACTCAGGAGGCAGAAGTTGCAGTAAGCAGAGATTGCACCGCTGAACTCCAGCCTGGCGACAGTGAGACTCTGTCTCAAAAAAAAAAAAAAGAGAGAAGTCAAGCCACAGAATGGGAGAAAAGAGTAAATCCTATAATGGATAAAGGACTCATATAAAGAATGCTTGCCTTCCTACCTGCCTTCCTTCCTTCCTTCCCTCCCTCCTTCCTTCTTTCAGATGGAGTCTGGCTCTGTCACCCAGGCTGGAGTGCAGTGACACAATCTTGGCTGACTGCAACTGTCACCTCCCAGGTTCAAGCAATTCTCCTGCCTTAGCCTCCAGAGTAGCTGGGACTACAGTTGTGCACCATCACACCAGGCTAATTTTTGTATTTTTTGCAGAGACAGAGTTTTGTCATGTTGGCTAGGCTGGTCTCGGACTCCTGACCTCAGATGATCTGCCTACCTCGGCCTCCCAAAGTGCTGGGATTAGAGGCTTGAGCCACTGCACCCAGCCCACTTACAAGTCAATAATAAGAAAAATAACCCCATTTTAAAAGGGTAAAATATTTGAATCATCATTTTACCAAAGAAGATATATAATTGACCAATGTTTAAGTAACCCATAGGAAGGCAGAATAAAGCAATGAGAAATGAGAAAACAAAAGGAAACAAAAAATAAACTGGCAGATGTAAGCCATAATATATCAACCATTAAATTAAATGCAAATGTTTCAACATTATTAGCTGTTAGGCAAATGCAAATTAAAACTGTGATGAGATACACTACACATCTATTAGAATGGTTAAAATAAAAAAATACTGGCAAGGCCAAGGCTATGGAGCAACTGGAGCTCTCATGCGTTACAGATGCAAATACAAAATGGCAGTCACTTTTTTTTGAGACAAGATCTCACTCACCCAGGCTGACCTTGGCTCACTGCAACCTTCATTTCCCAGGCTTAAGGGATCCTTCAGCCTCAGCCTCCTGAGTAGCTGGGACCACAGGAGTGAGCCACTATGCCTGGCTAAGTTTTGTATTTTTTTGTAGAAATGGGGTTTCGCCATGTCGCCCAGGGTGGTCTTGAACTCTGGAGCTCATAGTGACTATCCACCCACCTCAGGCTCCCAAAGTGTTGGGATTACAGGTGTGAGCCACCACCCTAGGCCAGCAGCCACTTTGGAAAACAATTTGGCAGTTTCTTATAAACATACACTTATTATATGATCCAGCAATTCTACTCCAGATATTTATTTTAGAGAAATAAAAATATATGATCACACAAATATCTGTACACAAATGTTTGTAGCAGCTCTATTCCTAATTGTCAAATACTGAAAGCAACCTCAGTATCATTCAACGTATGGATAAACAAATTGTAATACATCCATGCAATGGAATACAACTAAGCAAAAAAAGGAGCAAACACACAATTTGGGAGACTTCCCAAGTCATTTATGATGAGTAAAAAAGTCAGTCTCATTAATATGATATTCCTGAGAAAACAAAACTAGATTGGTGGAAAACAGTTCAGTGGTTGCCAGGGCACTGGTTAGAGGGAGCCAGGACTACAAAAGGGTAGCATGAGAGAGTTTTTTGGGTTAATGCAACTGTCCTGTATCCTGATGATGGTGGTTACACAAGTCTATACATGAGTTAAAATTTGTGGAACTGTTTACCAAAAGATGTTTTCTTTAAACTATATGTTAAAAATATAATAAACCAAATAAAGAATAAAGTTTTGATATATGCAACAACATGGATACGTCTCAAAATAATTATTCCAAGTCAATGAAGCCAGACTAGCCAGGAACAATGGCTCATACCTGTAATCCCAGCACTTTGGGAGGCTGAGGCGGGAGAATCACCTGAGGTCAGGAGTTTGAGACCAGCCTGGCCAACATGGTGAAACCCCGTCTCTACTGAAAATACAAAAATTAGGCAGGCTTGGTGGCATGTGTCTGTAATCCTAGCTACTCAGGAGGCTGAGGCAGGAGAATCAGTTGAACCCAGGAGGCAGAGGTTGCAGTGAGCCATCATTGTGCCACTTCACTCCAGCCTCGGCAACAGAATAAGACTCTGTCTCAAAAAAAAAAAAAAAAAAAAGCCAGTCTAGAAAATGCCAACTAATCTATAGTGACGGAAACCAGGTCAGTGATTGCCTGTGAAGAAGGAATTGCTAAAAGGCATGAGGACATTTTGGGGGTGATCAGTATGTTCGGTATCTTGATTGTGGTGACAGTTTCACAGGTGTATACATATTCTAAACTTATTGAATTGTGCACTTTAACTATGCCCAACTTTTAATATATTAATTACACCTCAGTAAAGCGGAAAGATAAAATACAATGACTGCCCTCAAGGAATGCAGGATCCAGTGACAAGGAAAGTAAACCAGAGTTACAGGAACTGTGGGGGCCCAAAGCAGAAATCTCTCTCCTCCCACCCCCACCCAACTCAGAAATCCTTCTGTGATTGATCACACACAGCTGATGTTTTTAACTTGCATCCACAGCCTGAGTGACAGAAATCACAAGGTCAGCTTATGATAAAGCCAAGCATTGGAGAAAGCTTCACTTTTTTCAGAATGCTCTCCACGCACTTCATCTTATGTCTTTCTGTGGTACAACAGCCTACCATTCACAGCATGTGAGCTTGGGCAAGTTCCTTGCCCTCTAGTCCTCTCTAATTCTCACTTTCATCATATGAAACATGGTGATATCATTTGTGCTTCCACCCAAATCTCATCTTGAATTGTAATTCCCATAATCCCCACCTATAGAGGGTGGGACCTGGTGGGAGGTGATTGGATCAGGGGGGAGGTTTTTCCCATGCTGTTCTCATGATAGTAAGTGAATTCTCACAGGATCTGATGGTTTTATAAGGGGCTCTTCCCACTTGGCTCATTTGTGCTCTCTCTGGTCTGCCTCCCTGTAAGATGGGCCTTGGCTTCTCCCTTGCCTTCCACCATGATTGTAAGTTTCTTGAGGCCTCCCCAGCCATGTGGAACCGTGCGTCAATTAAGCCTCTTTCCTTTATAAATCGCCTACTCTCAGGTGTGTCTTTATAGCAGTGTGAGAATGAACTAATACACATGGATGATCCACATACCCAACTGCCAGGGTTGGTATAAGGAGTGAAGGAATCATCTGTAACAACAACAGATCCCCAACTGACAAAGGATACTTCTGGGAGGACTCAGTTTTATACCTTTATGAGTGTGAGTGTGTGTTTAGGATAACAGGCATGTAACACTCCTGACACTGAAAAAAGAAAAGAGAGCACTGAAACTCTGGGTCAGGATACCACAGTCTTAAGTGAGATTGGGTACTTTTCCATTCCATGTATATTCTGAGGTCAAGAGAAAATCCCATTCCAGTTTGCAGATGGGGCCATGAGACTCAAAGGGCTACTGACGACAAATCTGGCACTCCTGACTCCTAGCCCAGTGCTCTGACAAGGGCAGATTTGGCAGACAAAGGCTGAGGGGAACCAAAAATGGGGCAGGAAATTGAGTATAGGAGGTAATTGGGTGAGAAACTCTAAAAAGCTGTAGCAACCCGGGCACAGTGGCTCACATCTATAATCCCAACACTTTGGAAGACCAAGGTAGGAGGATGACTTGAAGCCAGGAGTTTGAGACCAGCCTGGGTAACATAATGAGACCCTTCTACAAAAACTAAAAAATTAGCCCAGTATAATGACACACACTTTTGTTCCCAGTGGGAGGCTGAGACAGGAGGATCCCTTGAGCCTGGGAGGTAGAGGATGCAGTGAGCTGTGATCACACTGCTACACTCCAGCCTGGGCAACAGAGCAAGACCTAAAAAAAAAAAAAAAAAAAAAAAAAAAAAAAAAAAAAAAAAAAAAAAAAAAAAAAAAAAAAAAAAAAAAAAAAAAAAAAAAAAAAAAAAAAAAAAGCAATGGCAACAAAATTCAAAATAGACAAATGGGATCTAATTAAGAGTTTCTGCACAGCAAAAGAAGCAATCATTAGAGTGAACTTGCAACCAACAGAATGGGAAAAAAATCTAGCCATCTTACCCATCTGACAAAGGAGTAATATCCAGAATCTACAAAGAACTAAAGCAGATTTACAAGAAAAAAACAAACAAACCCATTCAAAAGTGGGTGAAAGATATGAACAGACACTCTTCAAAAGAAGACATTTATGAGGCCAACAAACATATAAAAAATGCTCATCATCACTGGTCATTAGAGAAATACAAATCAAAACCACATTGACATACCATCTTATACCAGTTAGAAAGGAGATCATTAAAAAATCTGGAGACAACAGATGCTGGAGAGGATGTGGAGAAATAGGAGCTTTTACACTGTTGGTGGGAGTGTAAATTAGTTCAACCATTGTGGAAGACAGTGTGGTGACTCCTCAAGGATCTAGAAATAGAAATTCCATTTGACCCAGCAATCCCATTGCTGGGTATATACCCAAAGGATTATAAATTGTTCTATTATAAAGACACATGCATATGTATGTTAATTGTGGCACTGTTTACAATAGCAAAGACCTGGAACCAACTCAAATGCCCATCAATGATAGACTGGATAAAGAAAATGTGGCACATATACACCATGGACTATTATGTAGCCATAAAAAATGATAGGTTTGTGTCCTTTGTAGGGACATGAATGAATCTGGAACCCAGCATTCTCAGCAAACTGACACAAGAACAGTAAACCAAACACCGCATGTTCTCACTCACAGACGAGTGTTGAACAATGAGAACACATGGGCACAGGGAGGGAAACATCACACACTGGGGTCTGTTGGGGTGTGGGGGGCTAAGGGAGGGACAGCAGGGGGTCGGGAGGTTGGGGAGGGATAACATCGGGAGAAATGTGGGTGATGGGGGGATGGAGGCAGCAAACCACCATGGCATGTGTGTACCTATGCAACAATCCTGCAAGACCTGCACATGTACCCCAGAATTTAAAGTACAATTAAAAAAAAAAAAGCCATAGCATTCTGCCCTCTAGGGGCAGGATGTGAAGGCAGGTGGCAGTGAAGGAGCAGCGTTCATTACATTCATTCCTCCCTCTATCCATTCATTCTGCTGCTGATATGCATGGATGGCTCCATAGGACAGCAGTGTGCTAGGGTCTGAGAGATGAGTCAGACAAGCTCCTCTCTATGCAGAGCTCACACTGATGAGGGCCTGAGGGATGAGGACATAAAACATGGTGCTTCGACACAATGAGCTTGGCCCCAGCTTAGCCTGTCACCCTGGCTTGTTCTTGCTGCCCACTGGGCCAAATGCAAGGGTGAGGAGCAAGAAGCTGCGAGGTGTGGCATGGTCTGGAGAAGGAGTGGCGGCGGAGGATGGGTGCTCTCCAGCTCCTGTAGCCTTCGGACCTCAGAGTGCCTCCCACCTGCCCTCTTTCCTTGATGGGTGGGCTGGGGTCGACTCCCAGAAGTCGAAGGGCTTCTGTGTAAAATGCAGAACTGGAGCAGAGGGCTTGGCTCTCCCCTGTACCCTGTGCGCCCGGTGTAAGGGCTTTGGGGGACCCAGATGGGGAGGCTTGTGTTCGGGCGCTTCACCTCTGAGGTGGGGCAGGAGGGTTTTAGGATTAACATCTCCCGGCCACCAGAGGCCAGTGTTGGGACATGCCGACCTCCCAGGAAACCGTCTCTGCCCAGGGACAGTACACTGAGCGTGGCCTCCCTCAGCCCAGGCTTCCGTGTCAGACAGCCGTCCTTTCCTCTTCTGGTATGTTAAGCACCTTAACCTCTTAGAACCACTGTGGGCAGGGGCAGCACTGGGCAGACGTGTGGCCAGCCCCAGGATCCCGCTGTAGTAGGACTTTTTTTGGAAATACCTGCATCAGCCACCAGAGGGAGGTAGAAAGCCAAGATCTTGGGTCCGTGGGTGAGCAAGGAATTGTTGCAAAAGGGCTGTAGAAATTGCTCTGCGTATTAGAAATAAACTGGAATTGGGTGAAGAAGGAGGGGAAGCTGCCAAGATGGCGGAAGGCTACAGACAAGGAGAATGGAAAGGGGGTGGAGAAGAGAAAGCTCTACCACTGGGGGGTGACCACAGGACTTCAAATAGGAGCGCTAGCCCTCACTTTGAAGTTGCTTCTGCCAAAGGCAGATGAGGTGAGTGGTCAGCTTGGCTGTGTGAATGGGACTCCTTGGAAAGGGCTGCCTTCTGTGGGGTGCAGAACGGGGGCATTACTTGTCGAATGTCTTGATGAGCCACACACACACAGCTAACTACGCTGTATCAGTAGAGTCAGTGCTAGTCATGCACAAGCCCCTGGGAACTTGCAAACACCCTGACAAAAGCTTTGCACTTGCACGTGGGCAAATAGGAGCTTGAGCCTGTCGTCCAGGTCTTAGGAGCCCGAGAGAGCCCGACTGATTCTCTGTGTCACACGAGAGGCCTCTAGGGCCACGAGGCAGCAAGTTAGGAGGAAGAAGGCGGGAATCCCCAGGTCCAGGGAGCCCCCACCACGTGCAAACAAAAAAATGGGGAAGGAAGGCTTTCCCACCAGAAGGTAGAATTTGGGTCTGGATTCTGAGGACAGAGAAGCAGCTGCATGGAGATGGGAGAAGAGAGAGATCAGATGCCCACTACAATGCCCTGCACTGTAGGATTCTGCCTTCTCCTCCAGCCCATCCTGCACCATTCACCCTATGTGACCATGCCACTCACCATGGAGCAATGGCATCCTCACTTGTTTCCTTGATCAAACATTACAACCTTATCTGTGCCCATACAAAAGCTAGAGATCTTTTAAGAATGTAAGTTGCCGGGTGCAGTGGCACGCACCTGTGATCCCAGCACTTTGGGAGGCCAAGGTAGGCAGATCGCTTAAGCCTAGAAATTTGAGACCAGCCTAGGAAACATGGAGAAATCCCATCTCTACAAAAAGTAGCTGGGCATGGTGGCATGTGCCTATAGTGCCAGCTACCCAAGAGGCTGAGATGGGAGGATCACCTGAGCCTGGGAGGTTGACACGGCAGTGAGCTGTGCTGGTGCCACTGCACTCCAGCCTGGACGACAGAGTGAGACCCTGTCTCAAAAAAAA
>NW_016107391.1:9691262-9748737 GCF_001604975.1 Cebus imitator | reverse complement strand
AAAAAAAAAAAAGAAGAGAGAGAGAGAACATAAGTCAGATAATGACCCTCCTCTGCTTTAAATCTTCAGGGACTTCCCATTACTAGAATAAAATGCAAAGTCCTTTCTCTGACCTGCATGAGTCTGCTTGAGCCCTCTCTTCCCTCCCCAGCCTCATTTCCTACCTCCCTGCTAATGTGCTCTAGCCGGCTGTCTTCCTGCTGTTCTTCAACCACACCAACTTCCTGCTACTGCACTATCGCACTTGCTGTCCCTCTGTTTAGCTGTCGCCAGCCCCCAGGCTTTGACATAGTTGGCTCCTTTTCATCATTTCGCTCTCAAATGTCACATTGTCAGACATATAAAGTGGACTTCTCTCCCTAGCACTTCCCGAATCTCCCTGGATCCCATTAGTCCCTAGCGCTTATCACATCTGAAATGGCTTTTGCTTGTCCAGTGACAATTCCTCCACTATCATGTATGTTCCTAGAGGGCAGGACCTTGTCTGTCACCTTCACTATTAATCCTTAGTGCCTGGCATGGTGCCTGCCACATAGTGGTGCTCAATAAATATTTTTGGAAAGAATAAATCTTCAATCAATTCTATTCAGTAGGTTTGATGATCACTTCCAATCTATAGAAAAGAAAACTGACTCCTAGAAAGGTTAATTAACTTGCCCAACGGCAAGTAGCAGTAGAAGCAGACCTTAAACCCAGGTAGCCTGACTTTAGCATCTTAACACTCGGTTACTTTACCTCTACTTTCACTGAAAGCACTTACCACAATTTATAGTTGTTTTATTTGTTTGTTGTCTGACCCTCCTACTGGGTCGATGCTGCTAGAGCAGGGCTATGTCCTGCTCCCTGCTGTGTCGCCAATACTTAGAACAGTGCCTGGCACATTGCAGCTGTGTGAGTATTTGCTGAGTGAATGAATAAACAACCAAATGAACAGACAAGTGAGGGATGACTGTGGAAGAATAGGGGGTGCCAGTGTGGCAGTTTCCCAGGCCCCACTGGAGCCCAGTGCTCAGTCCAGCAGTACCTGGGTTAAGGGATCTGCTGAGAGGTGGCCTTTTGCTGTTGCAGAAGGTGTCTCTTGGGTCTGATAATGGTGGGTCTCTCACGCTTAACAGCAAGAGTCACCCTACTCCATGAATCTTCAAACTTGGCGTCATTTCCCACCTAGAGGCAGGGGTTTGGTCTTTGTTCCCAACCACAGCTGAGAGTCCAGCCTGCCCCTCGGGTGACACCCATGGCTCTGGGCGGATCCATGTATACGGTCTTGATTCTTCTCATTACATTATGTCAGCACCTTTTTCAGCTTCTGAGAAACAGGAAGCATCATGATGTGTGATGGAGGTTGAAGAAGATGATAAGAGACATAATCACATTTCTTTGGTTGGGGCACAGAGGGCTGGGGTTCCTGTTTGCTCTGACTCTAAATTGTCACCTTTTCCCTTATGCCAGAATGTTGGAGGATGAGGACTGTTTAGACAATATGCTTTCAAGGGGAAAGAAAAGAGCAGGGATCAGAGCCTTTAAAATTATTATTATAAAACATCATACATATAAAAGAATTATAATCTCTATGTATGGTTTAAGACATAACAAAAATCCATGTGCCCACCACCCAACTGAAGGAAACATTCCCTCTCCCCATGAAGGTGTCTCTCCCATAGAATCCATGTCCCTCCCATTTTCTTGATTTTTTTTGGTTAATCATTTATTTGCTATTCTTAATAGCTTTATTATATATGTAAATATCCTCTAATTATATATGGTTTATTTTTCCTATTTTTGCCCTTTTTATAAATGGAATCATGTTGGATGTATTTATTTAAGATTTGCTTTTATTGCTCAACAAAATGTTTTCAGACTCATCCATGTTGATATATAACTGTAGTTTATTTATTTACTGTATTTACTTTGCTATAATCCTCTAAATGAGTAAGCCATAATTTATTTATCTATTTTACTACTGATGGACATTTTGGGGATTTTCTTTGAGACAGTTTCATTCTCGTTGCCCACACTAGAATGCAATGGTGCTGTCTCAGCTCACTGCAACCTCCACCTCCTGGGTTCAAGTGATCCTCCTGCCTCGGCCTCCCAAGTAGCTGGGATTACAGGCGTGTGCTACCATGCCTGGCTAATTTTTTTGTATTTTTAGTAGAGAAGGGGTTTTACCATATTGGCCAGGCTGGTGTTGAAGTCCTGACCTCAGGTGATCCGCTCACCTCGGCCTCCCAAACTGCTGGGATTACAGGCATGGGCCACCGTGCCTGGCCCATTTTGAGGATTTGAAAGTTTTAGTTGTTAAGAACATTGCTGCAAAAAGACTGTAAATAAAACTAAAGGAATCTGAATAAAATATGGACTTTAGTTAATAATAGTGTATCCATATTGATTCATTAGTGTGACATGTATATCATACTAACGTGAGACGTTAAGAATAGGGAAAATTGGGTATGGAGTACATGGAAACTTTCTGTGCTATCTTCACCATTTTTCTGTAAATCTAAAATTTTTTCTAAAATAAAAAGTTTATTTAAGAAAACAGTTCTGCTATGATTATGATTATCTCTCCTGATGTTCATGGGCAAGAATTTCTCTAGAATATGCACTACGTTGAAATTCGGGGTCATAGGGTACATGCACGCTCAATTTTTTACTAGGAACTGCATTTCAAAAGTATAATTTTACTCTTTGGTAGACAATGTCTAAGAATTCCTTTTACTTTACATCCTGGGCAATAATTTTAATGTCTGACTTTTTAATTTCTACCAGTCTGGTGGGTGTGAAATGTTATCTCATTGTGGTTTAATTTTGCATTTTCCTGATTACTAACAAGATTAAACATCTCTTTATATGTTTATTGGCCATTATGTGTTTCCTGTTCTAAGAAATGCTTATTCATGTCATTTACTTTTTTTTTTTCTAGTGGGTTATCTTTTTCTTACTGATTATGAGGATTTTGTTAGACTTTCTTGAAACTAATGCTTAGTCATTTATAAGTGAAACAAATATTTGTCCTAGCTTTCGGTTTGTCTTTTCACTCTCCTTATGGTAAATATGATGAATATTGAATGTATCAATCTTTTCCTTGGTGAGCTGCTCTTTTTGGGTTTTATTTATGAAATCCTTCCATTCTGACTGGGAAGCTCCTATTTTCCTCTCCAGATCCACTCTGGACCCCTCTTTAGCCTCTGTGTCCTGAGAGGCTGGCCAGTGTGAACTATATTAGTAGCTTCTTTGCCCACAGGTTTCCATTGGGTTTGACGATGGGAGCATTGACAGGTGATCAAAAGGTAGGAGGTGAATGAAGCCAGCTATGTATCCCTTAGCTCTCTCCTTGCAAGGATGCTGCAAGCTGGTTATGTCCCTTGACTTAAGGTCCCAGCTCTTGCCAACTGGTGGTCTGCATGTACTGCTTTGTATCTCTGAATTTCAATAAATCATCCCTCTCCTCTTGCAGTTCCTGTTACTAGCCCCCAAGGGCTTTGTTTTCCCTGCACTATGTTCTCACTTTTATAATGGTCCCTTTATTAAATAAACGGTCCTTAAGTTACTCAATATGAGTGTCCCATCTGTTTCCTGCTGGATATGCCCACTCCCAGGTCATATTTTCTGTTTTTAAATTAGTTTTTTTAGTAGTCTATCTCTCTACCCCTAGGATTTCTTAACTTTGCCACTACTGACGTTTTGGATGGGAGAATTCTGTTGTGGAGGGCCGCTGGGTGTGCTGTAGGATGTTTAGCAGCATCCCTGGCCCCTACCCACTAGATGCCAGTAGCCTCTCCCCCTTCCCCTCCAATTGTGACAATCTAAAATTGCCAAATGTTCCCTTGGGGTGGGGGAGTCACCCTCTGTTGAGAACTACTGTCATAACCTCTTGTCAATACTACACTAACTTAGTAATTAAAACGTGATATCTAGCAAGGCACATTCTCTCATTTTGGAATTTTTGTTTGTTTGTTTGTTTGTTTTTGAGACAGGGTCTCACTCTATTGCCTAGGCTGGAGTGCAATGGCACAACCTCAGCTCACTGCAACCTCTGCCTCCTGGGCTCAAGCAATTCTCTTTCCTGGGCCTCCCAAGTAGCTGGGACTACAGGTGTGTGCCACTATGCCTGGCTAATTTTTTTTGATTTTTAGTGGAGACAGGGTTTTGCCATGTCACTCAGGCTGGTCTTGACCTTCTGACCTCAGATAGTCTGCCCGCCTAGACCTCCCAAAGTGCTAGGATTATAGGTGTGAGCCACTGTGCCCGGCCAGATTCTCCCATTTTGAGCTCCTTTGGAACTGTATTGGCTATTCTTGGACTCGCATTTTTCCATGTACGTTTTAGAATCATCATAATAAGTATCATGAAAAAAATTGTTGAGATTTTGATAGGAGTCACGTTAAATGTATAAATCAGTTTCCAAATGATAGTGTCAAATCTTGATCCATGGACATAGTAGGTCTTTGCATTTGCTGGTGTTAATATCTTTCAGTAAAGTTTTTTTTTTTTTTTTGAGACGGAGTTTCACTCTTGTTACCCAGGCTGGAGTGCAATGGCGCGATCTCGGCTCACCGCAACCTCCGCCTGCTGGGTTCAGGCGATTCTCCTGCCTCAGCCTCCTGAGTAGCTGGGATTACAGGCACGCACCACCATGCCCAGCTAATTTTTTGTATTTTCAGTAGAGACGGGGTTTCACCATGTTGACCAGGATGGTCTCGATCTCTTGACCTTGTGATCCACCCGCCTCGGCCTCCCAAAGTGCTGGGATTACAGGCTTGAGCCACCGCGCCCGGCCGTTCAGTAAAGTTTTTAAATGCTTTCCATATTTTGTTAGCATTATACTTTGGTACTTTATATTCCTTTGTTTTCTTTTAGCGAGATGGGGTCTCACTATGTTGCCTAGGCTGGAGTGCAGCCTCGAACTTCTGGCCTCAAAATATCCTCCTGCCTTAGCCTCTACTAAGCAGTTGAAACTACAAGCATGTGCCCCCATACCTGCTCTTTGGGACTTTATAGTCTTATAAGTATTATAATAATGCTTTTTTTTTTTTTTTGAGATGGAGTTTCACTCTTGTTACCCAGGCTAGAGTGCAATGGCGCGATCTCGGCTCATCGCAACCTCCGTCTCCCGGGTTCAGGCAATTCTCCTGCCTCAACCTCCTGAGCAGCTGGGATTACAGGCACGCACCACCATGCCCAGCTAATTTTTTGTAGTTTTAGTAGAGACGGGGTTTCACCATGTTGACCAGGATGGTCTCGATCTCTTGACCTCGTGATCCACCCGCCTCGGCCTCCCAAAGTGCTGGGATTACAGGCTTGAGCCGCCGCGCCCGGCAATAATGTTTATTCTTACTTGTAATGATGTCTTCTTTAAAATTACATTATCTATTTTTTGGTAAAGTATAATGTTGTAATTGACTTTGCATATTCATCCAGCAACTTGCTGAACTCTCTTATTTCTTATAATCATTTGACTGACTCTGCATGTTTTTGAGTTCCATTTTTATCATAGTGTATCATCTGCATACATATATAACTTTTTTCTTCCTTTACAATCCTCATATTTATTAGTTCTATTAATATTAATGGTCTTTTTGCAAAGGCTGGGACCATTGGTCAGTTTTTAATTGAAATAAAGTTAGTCTCCAGGGCCACTACTACATCATAGAAAGCCTCTGTGAAAATTGGAAAAAGATACCTGAAACTGTCATACATATTCAAATATATAATGTCTCTAATGTAAATGGTGCTTCCTGGGATTGTACAGTGTACACAGAGTGGTCCTTCAGGAATTCTTGCATTATTCTTCTCTTAAAGAGATGATTTTAACATATTACTATTGAGCACAGTATTTTCTATAAGTTTATCAGATTAAAAATTTCCTTTCTATTTTGACTTTGTTAAAAAGTAATTATCATAAATGAATGTAAAATTTCAGTAATGCTTTTTGTGCATTGATATCATCATGGGATTCTTCTCTCTCTCTCTCTCTCCCTCTCTTATGTTTTTTTATATTTTTGAGACTGAGTTTCCCTCTTGTCACCCAGGCTGGAGTGCAATGGCTCGATCTCAGGTCACTGCAACTTCCACCTCCCAGGTTCAAGCAATTCTCCTGCCTCAGTCTCCTAAGTATCTGGGATTACAGGGCCCACCACCATGCCCAGCTAATTATAGGTTTTTAGTAGAGATGGGTTTTCATCATATTGACCAGGCTGGTCTCAAACTCCTGACCTCAGGTGATCCACGCACTTTGGCCTCCCAAAGTGCTGGTATTATAGAGGTGTGAGCCACTGTGCCCAGACTGATTCTTCTCTTTAAAAAAGAGAAGAATTAATGTGGTAAATTACATTAATAGATTTTCTGACATTTAATTTTATATTCCTGAAACTCATTTTATATTCCTGAAATATTTCATATTCCTGACATTTAATTATATATTTCTGAAAGAAAGACATTGCATTGGTTGTTATGTAATGTCTTTTTATACATGCTGGACTTGGATTGATAACACTTTGATAACAATGTTTATATCCACATTCATGAGTGAGTACGGGATCATAATTTTTCTTTCCTATATTTTCCTCCTCTGACTTTAGTATGCTGTGTGTTAGCTTCACAACATGAGCTGGGAAATATCCCATTTTATTTATTTTTTATAAGAGTTTGTACATGTTTGGAATTATATGTGACCTGAAAGTTTAGAAGGGCTTATCTATAAAACTATCTGGACTTGATGTATTCTTTCAGGAAAGATTTTAAATAACTGGTTTAATTTCTTTAGTGGTTCTAGATCTGATTTTTTCTATATCTTCTCGTATCAGTTGTGGAAATTTATATTTGTATTGGATACGTATTTGTGTACCTTCTCAGTTTGCCCTCACAGCCTCCTATCTGTCTCTTTGTCAGCACCACACCAACACCAAGTCACCCCTTAACTGCCAGGCATAGAAGGCAAACAGAGCCTGACCTCAGCCTCCGCTTTCTGAAGAGACCTGGCTATGATATTTAGTATCAGATGCAGTTTTGGGTAGCAAACACTTGGAAATGGAACATCAACACTGGATTATTAGCTCCTTAAAATCATATGAACCTATTGCTGAAAATAAGTAGGTTGATAATAACTTCTGGCATTGCAATTTCTTAAGCTCTTAGCTCTGGTTAATTTAGATTAGGGGCAGGTGGACAGCGAGAGAATGAAAGATAAAGTGGCAGGGTTATATGAGAACCACGTTAATTATAAAGATTGCAGAGTACGATGACTCTTCTGACAGCAATGAAGACCTTACCAAAAGAAAATGATAGGCTCATGGCACTCTAGTTCTAACTTAACATATTATCTGAATGCTTGACAACTCCTGTGGCAACTTTAAAGGAGACTCTTACTTCCAGCAACTGCAGGGCAGACCTATCTGAAAATTAGGCTTGGGATCTAATTTGCAGGCCTTTGAAGAGCTTCAAAGGAGGAGAGTGGATTTTGGACATTCTGTGTCAAAGTCAGGGTTCTAATGAGAAAAGGGTGAGACCATGAGAACTGGGATAGAAATATTTGGGTAGACAAACCTAAAACTCTTGAACCTACAAATTCTCTGAACCTTCCTTAACTGGTGGAAGCAGAACTTTCCTTCTTGCCAGAGTAGACTAACTTCTCCTTGCCTAGAGACAGAATAATTATTTTTACTTGAAACATATGCTTCACAAGATGACATTTGTTCTGCCCACGACCCTCCCTCAACACTCCTCATTGCCTCAAGGCCAATAATTAAAGTCAGATCTCGGAACATCTTGTGTTAACTAGGCACCAACCAGGAGACACAAACTATACCGGTTATTTTAACAAACAGAATTGAATATAAAGAATTGTTAGCCAGGGGCTGGAAAAGTAGGCAGGCAAAAAGGGAAATATAATGTATCAAGGAGGTGGCAATTGTGGGAAGCAGCTAGCACTTCTGTGGCTGGGAAGCAAAGGGAACAGGTGAAAATTATTAAAACTTATAAATTTGGAGGAGGGGCTTTGTGGACCTGAAACTCAGACGTCTATGGAGGGGACACTTGTCGCATGCAGTGTAGTTCCTGAGCTCAGAAAAGGTGTCCTATGGGAATGAGATCCAGACCTCTGTGGGGATGCTGGTTAGCTGGTGCTGGGGTCTCAGAGGGGAATGAGGTGTGCTAAGGTTGGTTCTATGAATGGTGGAAAAACTGCAAACTAGAATCAAATGCTGCTACTAGAGTCAACTGCTGCCACCATGGTTAATGTTAGGATTTGGATTAGGAATAGGAATATAAGAGGACAGGAACAGGAAACAAAAACAAAGACTAGGTAGCAACAGGAAGAAACAAATCCCGTTTTCTCCCTCCAGCCTCCTAGTCTGCATCTCCTATTGACAGATCCTAACAGAGATTCAGCTGGCAAGGGAGAAATTGGTTTGCAGAATCTCAGCTGCAGCAGAGTATAGTATAGTGAGCTTGAAGCTGAGAGACAACAGCTTCAAGCTGACATACATTCTTGGCAGGGAAGTGTAAGGTGTGCAAGAGTTTACTAATATGTATCGTCAGAATCCAGAATCGAGTGCATCCTGTGACTGTTTGTCCAGAAGAATATAGAGTTGAATGGGATTGGATTCCTTGGCATGGGTATATTTATGACTCAGAATTTTAAGTTTTCTCAAGAACAACAGAAGCTTGTCCTAACAGTTTGCTGGAGGGGCTCCTTGAAGCCTGATACTGATGATGGTGTACAGAATACACAGTGGAGACACCTGAACTTCCTCCCATAGTGTTGAAGAAGAGACCAGATAGCTCAGAGATGTAGGAATACTAAAATGGATTTATTGTATCTGGTCTGAGAACCCACTACCTGACTATGTTCCTGGAAGACACAGAGTATACTCCTTTTACTAACACAGGAACAGATGCACTAGTGAAGAGAAGCAGGCATCATTGCAAACATTAGTGGTGGATGTCCCCTGTAAGCGGGGTTGAAGATGAAAAATTCTGCTAATGACATGGAATCCCTAATATCAATAGGCAAGATGAGATCCCCAGAGTGGCAGAGCTCAGGTTGGAAGCACTTAAACATTAGAAGCAAGGGGGACATAATTACCAACACAAACAGCAAGGCCATGGTGCCAACCAGGGTGCCTTGACTCTTAACCTTCAGAGATCTATTGTGGTGGCTAAGAAATTGAAGTGTTCCTGGAGACATGGATAATCAACTAGCATGTACGTGTAATCAGGTAAAGGGCTGACATCAGCCACCACAGTGGAAAAGCAGGCTCTTCATCCAGTTCCCAGGTCTAAGGCATTCATAAACCTAATGTCCATTGATTGGACGGAAGGACTCTACAATCCCACCACATATACATGCAGTAAACTTTCTTTAATCCTTTACCAAAGAAACCTAGAGCCAGCCAGCCATTAGGATAAGTACATGCTAGTATAGGAGGTACTCAGACTTTTCAAGCATTGTTAGATCTGAGGGCTGAGCTAATATTGACACCTGGAAGACCTAAACCTGCCATGATTCTTTGGTTAGAATGGGACTTCCATAGGACAAGTAATAAATGAAGCCTCTTAGGTTTGAGTCTTTTATACCCTGGGACTATTTTTCTAATTCTTTATTATATAAATGGAATAAATATTCTTAGCACCTGGCAGAACCTTCATGTGGCTTTGAAACTTTTGTAACATCTCATTACATTTATAGCCCTGTGCATTTTACTCTCTCTATGTCATGATCCTGATGATAAATGTATACTGTGATGTGAGACCGGGAAAGCAGTAAGTCAGCTGGTAACAGGTAGGTACATTGAGATTAAAAAAACTGCTGGGTATGATGGCACTTGCCTATAGTTCCAGCTACTCAGGAGGCTGAGATGAGAGGATCACTTGAGCCCAAGAGTTTGAATGCAGCCTGGCCAACATAGCAAGACTCTATCTCTTAAAAAAATAAAAAATAAGGCCGGGTGCAGTGGCTCATACCTGTAATCCCAGCACTTTGGAAGGCCAAAGCGGGTGGACTGTTTGAGGTCAGGAGTTCAAGACCAGCCTGACCAAGATTTTTCACAGAGATGGGGGTCAGGCATGGTGGCATACACCTGTAGTCCAAGCTACTCGGGAGGCTGAGGCAGGAGAATCACTGGAACCCAGGAGGTGGAAGTTACAGTAAGCCGAGATCGTGCCACTACACTCCAGCCTGGGTGACAAAGTGAGACTCTGTCTCAATAAATAAATAAATAAAGAGGCCAGCGTGGTGGCTCATACTTGTAATCTTAGCACTTTGAGAGGCCAAAGTAGGAGGATCGCTTGAGGCCAAAAGTTTGAGACTAGCCTGGGTCACATAGTGAAACCTCATCCCTAGAAAATAATCTTAAAAGATATTAACTAGGCATGCTAGTAAGTGCCTGTAGACCCAGCTACTGGGGAGGCTGAGACAGGAGAATCACTTGAGGCCAGGAGTTCAGGGCTGCAGTGAGCAATGATCAAGCCACTGACTCCAGCCTGGGTGACACAGCAAGACTGTCTCTTAAAAAAAAANAAAAAAAAAAGAGGGGGCTAGACATGGTGGTTCATGCCTGTAATCCCAGCTCTTTGGGAAGCTGAGGCACTGGATCACGGGGTCAGGAGATGGAGACCATCCTGGCCAACATGGTGAAACCCCGTCTCTACTAAAAATGCAAAAAAATTAGCTGAGCATGGTGGTGTGTGCCTGTAGCCGCAGCTACTCGGGAGGCTGAGGGAGGAGAATCGCTTGAACCCAGGAGGAAATGGTTGCAGTGAGCCTGGATCGTGCCACTGCACTCAAGTCTGGGTGACAGGGCAAGACTTCATCTCAAAAAAAAAAAGGTGGGGGTGGTGAATGAAAACATCTAAAGGGCAATTACAAGTTTGTTGGGCGAAAAAGAACAAAGATACTGAAACAGAGGATATAATGTGGACCAAGGCATAGAGTAATGAAAATTCATGGGTATTCTGGGAAGAATAAGAGCCTAGTATTCTCTACAGAACCTCTCTCTCTCTGTCTCTCTCTCTCTCTCTTTTGAAACAGGGCCTCACACTGTTGCCCAGAGTGGCACAATCAGGGCTCATTGCAGTCTCACCTCCTGGACTCAGGTGATCCTCCCACCTCAGCCATCTGTGTAGTTGGGACAACAGGCATGCACCACCATGCCTGGCTACTTTTCTCTCTTTTTGTAGAGATATAGTCTTGCTATGTTGCCTAGCCTAGTCTCGAACTCCTGGACTCAAGTGATCCTCCTGCCTCAGCTTCCCAAGGTGCTGGGATTACAGGCATGAGCCACCATGCCTGGCCTGAACATCTCCACAATTAATGTTTTCCATGTAGAACACTTCTTCATATAATGTGTCTCTCAATACAATGCTTTCCCACCAATATTTATACTGGAAAAATATTTATATCCCCAAACATAACACATTTTTTAACAAAGTAATGGGGGAGTCAATGGATAAAGTCTTTAGATTTTTTCCAAATACAGTTGGTAGCAAATCAGAGTTCACAGAAGACAATCGGAAAGGCTCTGTATGTTAACGAAGCGGACATGCAGCGCTTTATACAGACAAAGCAACATTATATTAACTGCTGAGTGATCAGGAAGTACTGTTTTAAATATCTTATCTCCTCATTTTACTACAATTAAATAAATGAATGCAAAATATTTTGTTTAAATTTTTACACCCTAATGTGTTTGTTGCTTATATATTTACTAAGTTTTATATGCTTTAAGAAGTTGGTTGAAGAGTTTGGGTTGAGACATAATGCATTAAAATTTTTACCACTTAAAATGATGGGAATGAAGCACCTGGTTAATATTTTCTTACCAAGGATGTTACGTGGACGATGCTAGTATTTCTGTATGGCAGAGGTTAGAGGAGGCAGAGGTAGGCCTTGAATGACCTGTGAAGGAGCCTGGACTTCGATGGTAGTGAGTCAGAGGTGTTTATGCACAGCAGTGACATGTGGACGTGTGTGTGTTGTCAACAGGCTTGACACGAGTTTGAGTCGTTTTATTTCAGTTAGTTACAAACAGCCCTGATTGCTTTTAGCTTCTCTGGTACCTAGCAGATTGGTAAGGGCTCATTAGTGGGAATTTAGATGTGATATTCCAGTGTTGTTTTGTTTGTTTGTTTTGTTTTTGAGTCAGAGTCTTGCTCTGTCACCAGGCTGGAGTTCAGTGAAGGCAATTTCGGCTCACTGCAACCTTCACCTTCTGGGTTCAAGCAATTCTCCTGCCTCAGCCTCCCAAGTAGCTGGGACTACAGGCATGCACCACTACACCCAGCTAATTTTTGTATTTTTAGTAGAGATGGGGTTTCACCACGTTGGCCAGGATGGTCTTGAACTCCTGACCTTGTGATCCACCTGCTTCAACCTCCCAAAGTGCTGGGCTTACAGGCATGAGCCACTGTGCCCGGTGAAAGCAGGGCATAACTTTTTTTTTTTCTCTGTTATAGGTAAATATTTTTTAAATTATGTGCTAAAATAAAACTTTAAGAAAATGATTTGTAAATAAAATATTTCTTTTTTTTTTTTTTTTTTTTTGAGATGGAGTCTCACTCTGTCACTAGGCTGGAGTGCAGTGGTGTGATTTCGGCTCACTGCAACCTCCATCTCCCGGCTTCAAGCGATTCTTTTGCCTCAGCTTGCCAAGTAGCTGGGATTACAGGCGCCCGCTACCACACCCAGCCGATTTTTTGTATTTTTAGTAGAGACAGGGTTTCACCAGGATGGTCTCAATCTCCTGCCCTCGTGATCCATCCGCCTCAGGCTCCCAAAGTGCTGGGATTACAGGCGTGAGCCACCGTACCCAGCCCAGTAGTCCAGTCTTAAGTCCTTATTAACTATATTGGACCCTTATAAGGAAGAGGGAAAATGAACTTTTTTGAGAGAATATAAGTGTACAAGGGAAAGGATTTTGCATTTTATTCACTGTTGAATCCTAGCCCCTAGAATAGTCCTGGAGCATACTGGAACTCAGAATCTGCCGAATTGAATTAAGTTGAGATGAAGTCTTTTTGCAAGTTGAGTTTCCTGTTTCTGTCTCCTGCCTTTTTCTAGAGCAGTCAGCATGGTGCTGGGCTCATCCACTTCCTCCCTCACTGGCTCTGCTCCCAGTCCTGGGGCTTGGTGTGTGCACAAGTTGGAGACCTGGTGCAGGGTCCTGACCACCATGCCTGGGTGTCTGCTGGAAGGAAAACACATCTTTTTCTTTGGAAGAAGTTGCATTCTCCTCCCTGGGAATCTGTGTCTGACTGCTCAGGCCCCTCTCCCATGGCCAGAAAGAGCAGGAGCAATTGCTTCACAAAGCAGTGGAGCCCAATACTGCTGCAATCCATTCAGATAAAGCCCAGGCTAGGGGTACTGGCCTCTAAGGACCTCCAGCACAGGCCCACAGCTGCATCCCACACCCAGCATAGAGCCTGTGATCAATAAATATTTGTTGAATGAAAGAATGACAGAATGGACGATGTAGCTGAATATTGTTACTGGGTCTCTTCTCTGGGTCTATATCAGTTTTAAAATATTTTAAAGAGCATATTTTCCAGATCCTTGAGAAGTTTTCTCAAACAGAGGAATCTCTAGTGATGCTACTGATAGTCGTAAGGAGGCAGATTGGAGTGTTGCATGCCCTGCCCCTGGGAATACAGAACTCAGCCTTTCTAATGAGACTGCCTTACCAGTGTCTTTCTGCTCCTTTTGTTGTGCTGCAGGATCAGGTGGGGTAAGAACCTCTGTAGGCCCTGCCAGGGGGTTTCTGGGGTCCTCTCTATACTGGCAATGGGATTGGTCTGCCAAAATTCTTCTCATAGACTCGGAGGGAACCCAGTTACAGGTTCCCACACTGACCTTTTACAAGGGAAAGCCTTACAACTCATTTTAATTCTACAATCAGTCTTGGAAAGCACATTCATTTATTTTTTTTTCCCTGCAATTTACCCTGTACCATCCCAGGTTCTGAGTCTACTGTAGAGAGGAACCCAGGTTCACCTCCTGCCTGTGTCCCTGCTCTCCACACCCCCACTAAGTCCTGCTAGATCACTTCTACCTCTGGTGTGCTTTATAACCCCAAGACTTTTCCAGGGAGATGGGGATGCTCAGCCACATGTGCTCAGACCCTCCCTCCAAACTGGGCATGTGTTCAATGGACCGTGCTACCTTCAACTGCTAAAGCAGAGGCCAGCAGCAAATTGAACAGTTGTCTATTTTTATTTTATTGGAACACAATATAACATGAAATAAATATTAATTTACCAAATTCTCAACAATTTCATAAATATTATTAACAGGCATTTTACAGAATGTTAAGTTAAATAAGAAAAAAAGTATATATCAATTTTCCCTGGAGGAAAATACTTCAATGATTCTGATATCTAAAATATATTTTAAATATTTTATGTTTTCTGGCAAAGTGTCAGTGTGCCTGAAATGTTTACTTTCCCTCTGAAGTTTAATTACACTGAAAATTAAGGCCTAACCCTTCATTGGTCATCATTCTCATTGCCATAAAATGTCCTCCTCCAAAATCTTTGTCTACAACAAACCAGTTTAGTCTCAACTTTCTATTATCCACTCGGTGTTTATTACACCAAGAAACTCTTGCAGGTAGTCTAGGAATTGCTTTACTCTTCGTCTTTCTTGTCCACACTTTTTCTGTGAAAAAAGAAAAATGACAGTAGGTATTATCAGAAACTGTCAGTTCCATAGAATTAGGCACAGCCAGACAAATACAGCTTCCACTGAATGTGTATAACTTACTTTTTGGCGGTCAATGTGTTCCTTTATTAAAGACAAGTTTTGGAATAGTTTTTCCACAGCACTCCCTTGCACAGTTTGGTTCTCCAGTGTGCCTATTCCCTGAAAGATTTCTTCAGTGCACAGTTGGTGCTAAATGAGGAAAATTTTTAAAATGCAAATAATCAAAACAAGGTATAAAGATATGATCCATTGGCCATTCTACAATAAACATGTATTTCAAAACATCATATTGTACACAATAAACATATATACATTTTAATTTATTGATGAAAAAATAATTATTTAAAATAATTTGGTCCACAAATTTTGGCTTTGTTTGTGGTATGAATTCCCTTCTCCAAAGAGTTTTTTGTTTGTTTTCTAGGCAACAAACCACCACATAATCAGGCTGGGTGTGGTGGCTCACAACTGTAATCCCAGCACTTTGGGAGGCTGAGGCAGGTGGATCATGAGGTCAGGAGTTCCAGATCGGCCTGGCCAACATGGTGAAACCCTATCTCTACTAAAAATATAAAAATTAGCAGGGCATGGTGGTGGGTGCCTATAATCCCAGCTGCTCAGGAGGCTGAGGCAGGAGAATCACTTGAACCCGGGAGGCGGAGGTTGCAGTGAGCCGAGATTGTGCAACTGCACTCCAGTCTGGGCGACAGAGCAAGCCTCTGTCTCAGAAGCAACAATAACAACAACAAAAACCACCACATATTGAGATAAAATTTTCAAAAAGTAGATGAAGCTTGTATGATTACTGAGGAGTTTTATAAAGGATATAACTTAATTATGTAACCAGAAAAAAATGTTTTGGAAGTGTAATACATTATGCATTAAACTCACCTCAATGTGATTTCACAGTTCTAGCCGCTGATTTTATTCCATTTAAACAAATAAAATTATATATTTTACATTTTCATATGACCAGGACATATTCAAATGCATACAATATCATCATATAGTTATAATTAAGTATGCAGAAATTATTAATATAGGGCATTTGTTATATATTTCAATGTCTACTGCCCATGGTTCTAAACATATAGTTCTAAGTTGCTAATACTTTCAGAAAGACATTACAATGAGGAAGACCAGAGTCAGAACTGCACAGAGACTAGCAGGCACCTCTTACTCAGTGTGGAATCCTTCTGGAAAGAATCCCTGACATGAGGCTCTTTGCGAGGCAAACTAACAACATCCCCAAAGAGCCTAAACCACTTGTTGAAAGGATTCTACTTGTTAAAAAGCCATTCCTCATATTTCTAAGTATAGACATTGTATAGACATTCACAACCACCCATATGAAAACAAAAGTATAGAAAATTAAATAGCTCCAATCATAACTAACGATTTACAGCTTAAAATAGGAAATTTACTTATTCATGCAATCATTTTATTGAATCATAATTTAACTTACATTTTTATGTGCAGGAACAGGAATCCTCAGGGTCTGAAAAGGAAAGAAAATATAATCACTTTTTATAGCACACTGGCATTCATAATTTTTAATGGAATGTTGGCTAATGATATACTTATCACCCATGTACTAACATGCTCAGAATTTTATTTATAACATATCTCTCTGTATAGTAAAGGAACCATCACAAATGATTACCTATGCACTTTAAAGACTGTAGGAATCAGAAAGAAAATTACCTCATTGGCCATCAGCAGAGTTCGATGAGTAGAAAGCAGTGCCAAAGTCTCTTTCACCAAGGCACTTGTGGGACGTGCTGTGGGGTTGGCACACACGTGGGCAGCTCCAAGAGCTAGCAAACTCAAATGCAGAAGCATCCTCATGGCTCTAAAATGTTCTGCGTTCGCCTTTGGCAAAGAAAGTGCATAGTACAAGCCTGCATCCCCAATCAATTTATTCTCTGTCTGTCTTTGAGGAAATGAATAATTTCTAACAATCAGATAGAGAGTGCCTAATAATGGCATATTGTGAAACTAAATGTTTCCAATGCCTTGTATCTTAAAAAATAAATTTACTTTTATCTTTTAATAATAAAAATCCCTATTTTTCCCCTTTAAAAACATTTCCTATTACAAAGAAAATCTTTGGGTTAATACATCATTGCCCCATTTGCATTTCTTAAAATCGGAAGATTGAGTTCCTCTTAAAAGATGTGTACAAAAAGGAGAAGTATAAGGTAAACCACTGAACAGAGTTTTATGCTAAAATATGTAAATATTGGGAATGTTTTTTCAGATCGTCTATGTTCTACCATGACTGTAGCTAGATTAATCTGTCTTAAAAGAAATTGAAAATACTGATGGGAAGATAGTAACTAAAACGGAGACTGCCAAGCCTTGGCAGGGTCAAGTTTGGTTCAGTGGGGTCTTGATTAGGATCCTGTCTGTTGCCAGTGACTAGAAACCTAACCTAAAGTGGTTGAAGATAAACAGGGAACGTATTGTGTCATAGAATCAAACAGTCCAGAAATGGAGGCTCTTTTACATTTTGATGGCTTCAGTGACTCTTCCTTGACTCCATTCTTGGGCAGCTTTCCCACTGAGGTCCCAAGATGATGTCCAGACTCCTAGATCTATATGTATTCTGTTCATGAGCAGCAGGAAAAAGTAAGCTGTGCTTTTCTGATTGTTTAATCAAAAGCTTTCGAATTCAGTCTCTTTCTGACAAGGGTCACGTGTTCATCCTTGAACTGTGATCAGGGTGATTAGCTCTCCCTGGAGCTAGAGGTGACCCTCATCTCACCTCAACTGCATAGCTGAGAAATGTGGGGTTCCAGGTAGTAGTAAGACGGACAGATGCTGGGAAGGCAACCAATAAATATCTGTCACATATTCATAACACATGGACATGTCCTCTCCTTTATGTCTCACAAGCATGGGGGTGTCCTTTCACACCTTGGGCGGGCCATCAAATTAGGGGAATCAGCCTTTGTTCCTTAGGCTCAGACCTGTAATCCCAGAAAGGTGCAAATGAGGCCACCTCCTAGACCACACACTTCCTTTTTCCCTGGCCTGAGCAGACATGATGGAGGTGTATGTGGGCCATTGTTTTTAATAGAGTGCTTCTCTGAGCCTCCCAGAGTGCTCTGTGTTGGCAGCCTAGAAGCCTGACTTTAGGCCTGTCTTGAGTATCGATAACAGATGACACCAAACACAAATTGTTGCCCAGAACACTTTTCCAAAGCTAGGTACAGTTCTGTATGAGTAGAGGCAGCTGGGAAGTAGACACACCTTTAATATACATGCAATCTTAGCTCTGCACTGGAAGGATAGAGATAGTCTTGGGTTTCAGTGGCAGCCTTCTTGTACCATGTCTGGTTTTGTTTGTGCTGAAGTTTTGGGTTCTTGGTTAGACGTGTCTGATTTGCACATTTGAGAAATGTTTTCCTTGAGATTGCAGAAGAAGAAAATCTGTCAGGAGTGAGGTAGGAATCACAATAGGCTTGATCAAAGTGCTCTTAAAATGGTGTTCTCAGAAAAGAAACAAAGTTCTGGCAGGAGCCTTTTCTTCCCAGAGAATATGAGAGAGTTCGCACTGATTCCCCCTCACACCTTTGTGTTACACTGAGGAAGTTAGAGCTTAGGTGAAAGTTTCAGAGGAATTGCCAAATAACGTGTTCTTTTAGTACCTTAAATACACAAAGTTCTGAATGCTTAAATTATACCATAGGAGGCGGGGCAAGGTGGCTCCTGCTTGTAATCTCAGCACTTTGGGAGGCTGAAGCAGGAGGATTGCTTGAGCCCAGGAGTTTAAGACCAGCCCGAGCAACATAGTGAGGCGTCACCTGTACAAAAAATTAAAAATTAGGCTGAGCACAGTGGCTCATGCTTTTAATCCCAGCACTTTGGTAAACCCAGGCAGTGGATCCCTTGATTTTAGGAGTTCAAGACCAGTGAGTGAAACGGGCAGGGTGTAACACATCAAAGCTGGTGGGGGTCACGTGAAACCACAGTATGCATGATCTGTCTAAAGGTGGCAAGTGCTGCTTAGCTCCAGCTGATGCTTCCCAGGTGACACCCTTGGGCTTACATTACCAGATCATTCAATTTTTCAAAGAAGATTTTACAAAAATTAGCCGAGCATGATGATGTGTGCTGAGTAGTAATCCCAGCTACTCGGGAGGCTAAGGCAGGAGAATTGCTTGAACTCGGGAGGCAGCTTGCAGTGAGCTGAGATCGCACCACTGCCCTCCAGCCTGCGCAAGAGTGAAACTCTGTTTCAAAAAAAAAAAAAGCCTGTTTATTATATATAAAATCGCTGGTACATTTTTTTGCCAACATTTGAAAAATGTTGGCAACTGTATAATGTACCATTTTACAGCCTCTGTTTTATAGTGAAACTGTGGGCTCTTATTGGAAGGCTAGTTATAAAAAATACTTCTTATTGAAAATTGTATTTCTTTTAGAAATGTTTAATGGTGGCAAAATACACATAACATAAAATTTACTATCTTAACCATTTTTTAAGTGTTACAGCTCAGTAGCCTTAAGTACATTTATAATGTTGTGTGACGAATCTCCAGGATTCTTTTGTTTCATCTTGCAAAACTGAAACTCTGTACCCATTAAACAACAGCTCCCAACCCCTGCCCTCCTTCTCCCAGCACCTTGCAACTACTCTTCTACTTTCTGTCTTTATGAATTTGATGACTTTTGGTACCTCATATACGCATACAGTACTTCGCTTTTTGTGACTGGCTTTTATCACTTAGCATAATGTCTGTTCTCAAGATTCCTCCATGTTGTAGCATGTGTCAATTTCCTTCCTTTTAAAGGCTGAATAATATTTCATTGGATGTCTATAACATGTTTTGTTTATCCATGGCTTGTCGATGGACACTAATGTTGCTTCCATCCTTTGGCTATTGTGAATAATGCTGCTATGAACATGGGTGCACAAATTACATTTCTTATAAAGTTGTCATATTATTAACTTTTCCTCTGTAAGTCTGATCTCCCCAACCAGACTTTACACTATCTCAGAGTTGGACCTGTAAAATAATGTATTTGAAAGAGCTTTATTAATGCCAAACATCAAATAAAAGTTAATGATTTTAAACTTCCATGCCCAAGAATTAAAAATAATGTATGTAGTTTCTCCACCCTCAAGGAGATGGAACACAACCCCCTTTCCGTAAGTGTAGGATACACAGAGTGAAAAAAATTTTTTTTTTAAAAGAGAACTATATAGAAAGGGGAGAATGAGAGGAGTAACTTCACAGTGGAGAAACCTGATCAACGCTACCTCAGCTAGGCGATCCAGGTCAACGGTGGCAGTGAAACATCATGTTAATAGCATGTACCCGGTGACTCATGCCTGTAATCCCAGCACTTTGGGAGGCCAAGGAGGGCAGATCACAAGGTTGGGAGTTCGAGACCAGGCTTACCAACATGGTGAAACCCCATCTCTACTAAAAATACAAAAAAATTTGCTGGGCATGGTGGTACATGCCCATAATCCCAGCTACTCAAGAGTCTGAGGCAGGAGAATTGCTTGAATCCAGGAGGTGGAGGTTGCAGTGAGCCAAGATCATGCCACTGCACTCTAGCCTGGGCAACAGAGTGACTGTCTAAAAAAAAATAAATAGCATATACCTTCGATATGATGTGATAAGAATGGAACTTTATCTCTGTCATCTTCCTCTCCCAAACCAGGAGCCTCTGCCTAACCGTGAGACAAACACTACGCATACTCAAATGGAAGGACAAAATGCCTGACCAGTGCTCCTTAAAATTGTTAAGGTCATCAAAAACAAGCACAGTCTGAGAAACTGACACAGCCGGAGGCCTCTAAGAGACATGATGACTACATACAATGTGGTATCATGGATAACACTCAGAAACAGAAAAAGGACAATGAGCACAACTAAGGGAATTAGAAAAAGCCTGGAGTTTAGTAATATACCAATATTAATAACTTAGTTGTGACAATTGTGCCATAGTAATGTTAACAACAGGGGCACACTGGAACTCTCTATAACAATCTTGAAATTCTCTATAAAGGTAAAATTACTTAAAATAAAAAGTGTATTAAAAATAATACTGCAGCCCGGTGTGGTGGCTCATGCCTATAACCCCAGCATTTTGGGAGGCCAAGGCAGGCAGATCACAAGGTCAGGAGTTCGAGACCAACCTGGCCAACATGGTAAAATCCTGTCTCTACTAAAATACAAAAATTAGCTGGGCATTGTGGCTGGTGCCTGTAATCCCAGCTACTTGGGAAGCTGATAAAGGAGAATTCTTGAACCCAGGAGGCAGAGATTTCAGTGAGCCGAGATTGCGCCACTGCACTCCAGCCTGGGCAATAGAGTGAGACTCCATCTCAAAAATGATAATAATAATAATAATACTGCACACTGAAAAAAGTTAATGATTGTTTTTACCATTATTATTAAAAAGGCTTTGTTCAGGAGGCTGAGGCCAGAGGGTCAATTGGGCCCAAGAGTCTAAGACTATCCTGGGCCACATAGCCAGACCCCATCTCACAAAAAAGACTTTGAATTCCATGAGTAAAATGCAGTTGGCACCTTTTTATTTTACCAGTAGATTATGAGCTCCTTGAGAATAAGGTTTTTATTGAATTGATCTCTTTATCCTTGAGGACTAGCCTATTGGAGACAGTAAAATAAAGATTTGTTGAGTAAATAACTGAATGAACAAGCAGGCACTTACAACAGCTGTATTTATCTTTTGTTGTATTCCTTGAACAAATTAATGTGAATAGAGCAGGCCCTTGAATAACTTTGCTTAGTCTATGTCATTTTATTATATTGTTGATAAGAACAGCAATTGCTTCCCAGCCAAAGCCATTGTCTATGTGAAGTTCGCACAACTTCCCACATCCCAAAGATGTGCACATGAGGTGAATTGGCATGTCTACACGGTCCCAGTCTGTGTGAAAGTGTGTGTGTCTGTTTGTGTGTGTGTCTGTGTGCCCTGCAATGGAATGGTGTCCTATCCAGGACTGGTGCTCACCTTGTACCTCGAGCTACTGGGATAGGCTCTGGTCACCTTCAACCTTCAACTGGAATAGTTGGGTAAATAATTATGTAAGTATAGCTGATAATTGTTTCAATGTTTAATAGTAGACATGTTTGGTCTTTATTTAGAAGTTTAATGATGTTTTTGTTACCAGAAATATGCCATAGGAACATAACCTTCATTCATATCAATTCGCCTATGGTAAAATTGGTTTTGTTATACTTTCTTTCCCTTAAAGTTTGTTTCCAAGAACCTATTGATCACATTAAGTGAGGATTACCGTACTGTGGAAACTCAAGAAGTCTTTTACTTGCAGCTGGGAGCCTGAAGTAACAAAAACATCTTTAGCACAACTCCCGGGCGAAAGAGAGCAAAGCTTTAAAGTTCAGAGGCAATGTGAACTACCATTTGGATTTTTAAAAATCCATGTTTTTATAGAGAAATAGAAAGAAATAGGCAATCAGTACTCTGATTTTTAAATAATTATTGGTAATTTTATAATTTAGAAAAAGGACTTTGAATAATATTGAAAAGTTATATTGGTGGGTAACATCCATCCTTTTGTCCTAAAACCTTTATCTCTATTAGCGGGTAACACATTGGCAACATATTTTTAAAACTGATAACTGTGGTTTTTACTGTGCAGTCCTTAAGGTCAAATGACTCTTCCATGAACTGATTCTAATCAACTGGGGATGATGCCCCAAATTATTCATGGTAACTAAATGTAAATTGATAATATCTCTTTTTCTTCTTGACTCTATTCGAACTTCTACACTTTCAATCTCCCTTTAATATGTTTTTTTAATTGAATAAATAACATTATAGGAAAACAAACACAGAACCTCTTGATATAGCAACTATCAGTTTTTTGAAAACATCTTCCAATCCATAGTAACACATAGACAGTTTTACAGAGTTTTAATCAGTGAATATATGCAGTTGTATTTCTTTTTTACTTAATATTTCTCTTTCACATATCTATACAGCTTTCCCACTTATTATTTTAGTGATTACCTGCTATTAGGTGAAATTGATGGCACCATAGTTTCCATCAACATTTCCCAACTTGCAGGCACTGGGGGGGGGGGTTTAGCATTCCACAATTTTAAACAATGCTACTATAAACACCTGTGTAAAATTTTAAAAAATTTCTTTATGCTAAGAAACTTGTATAATCATTTTTATAGCCTTTGTTACATTTTACCAGATCACTCTCTGAAAATATTCAATGCAGAAAAAAGGAATCTTATATTTTCACAGGGTTTTACAATTTATAAAGTGCTTTCACAAAAATTGTTTTGTTTAATCTTGATATCAGCACTGGGAATAGATTTCTTTCCCCAAAGGTCTGTTAGCACCAGGCTTTACAGGTTTTTCTGGGAGAGCAAATGAGCCCAGAAGGAAGAAGTGACGCAGAAGCAGTGGGAATCAGTTTGATAAATGTGCTGGTAAACCTAAATAAATAATACTGGCTTAAAAATAAATGATTTCACTTATTTTCTTTCTTATTTGAAGACAATGAGGAACAAAAATACTAAACAGTGATAATGTGGAAGGTTGAGGGTGATCAGTTGGCACATTTTACAGTTCTTTTTCAGAAGAATACTAACGATATTAACGTTAGACTTCAAAATGGAAATGTGAAACATATAAGAGTGCCCACTGAAAGAATAGATTGTGTATCTTCCAAACCAGTAGAGTAAAACAAGGAATAAAGAAAGATCAGTTATTTTACAAAGCAACAAAGGAGACAAAGAAGCAAAGAAAAAGCACAGGAATAAGACATAAGCCTAAATTTACCAGCAATCACAGTAATTGAAAACAGATTAAAATCGTTTATTAGAAGGCAAATACTATAAAATTGCATTAGCAATCTTCTATCAGCTGTTTTCAAGAGGTACACAACGCAAAATGACATAGGAAGGTTGAATGAAAATCAAGGGAAAGATATATAGTAGGTCAGCCAGGCACGGTGGCTCTGACCTGTAATCCCAGCACTTTGAGAGTCTGAGGCCGGTGGATCACGAGGTCAAGAGATCGAGACCATTCTGGCTAACACGGGGAAAACCCATCTCTACTAAAAAAAAAAAAAAAAAAAAAAATTAGCTGGGTGCGGTGGCACACACCTGTAGTCTCAGCTACTCAGGAGGCTGAGGCAGGAGAATTGGTTGAACCTGGGAGGCAGAGGTTGCAGTGAGCCAAGATCACGCCACGGCACGCCAGCCTAGATAACAGTTAAGACTCCGTCTCAAACAAACAAACAAACAAAAAAGATATATAACAAGTCCTAGAATAAGTATGTTATAACTTTCATGAGAAAACAATTACTGATTCTTGGCCAGGCCATTGTCTTCGTGGAGTTTACACATCTCCTGATGTCTGTGTGGGATTTCTCTGGGTACTCCAGTTTCTTCCCATATCCAAAAGATGTGCATGTGTGGTGAACTGATGCATCTACACGGTCCCGGTCTGCGTGACTGAGTGAGTGAGTGAGTGAGTGAGTGAGTGTGTGTGTGTGTGTGTATGTGTTCTGTGATGGAATGGCATCCTGTTCAGGGTTGGTGCTCACCTTTCACCCTGAGCTGATGGGATAAGCTTCAGCCACTTGCAAACTTGAACTGGAATAGTTGGGTAAATATTTATTTTACTTGCTTTTATGACTCTTTCTTAAATGTGTCTATTGCTCACATTTGTTTCAATGTTTGATATTGAATAGAAGTGTTTTCATCTTTATTTAGTACTTTAATGACGTTTTTATGACCAAAAATATGACCTATGAACTTGTCTCGTTTATATCAACTAGCCTATGATAAAATTGGTTTCACTTCCCTTAAAATTGTAATTTCCAAGAGCCAATCCATACTATTAAGCAAGGACTTACTGTTGTACTAGACAAACACTAGTCAAAAGAAGCTCATGTACCAATATTAACATCAGAAAAAAGGCAGAATTATGTTAGAAAGTATTGTAAGAATAAAGAGGGTCTCAGGATGGGTGGGGTGGCTCACGCCGATAATCCCAGCCCTTTGGGAGGCCAAGGTGGGTGGATCACGAGGTCAAGAGATCCAGACCATCCTGGCCAACATGGTAAAACCCCATCTCTACTAGGAATACAAAAATTAGCTGGGCGTGGTGGTGCACTGCTATAGTCCCAGTTACTTGGGAGGCTAAGGCAGGAGAATCGCTTGAACCTGGGAGGTGGAGGTTGCAGTGAGCTGAGATCGTGCCACTGCACTCCAGCCTGGCGAGACTCTGTCTTAGAAAAACAAACAAACAAACAAAAACAAAAAAAAGAGAGAGCGAGCAAATAAAGAGGTTCCCTATTAGGTATAAAATAGTATCTCCATAGTAGTTTTATTTTTCATTTCATTAATTTTAGTACCAGTAAAACCAAATATTTTTTGGAAGTAGTAGTTTACTAAGAAGTAGAGACTTAACTGATTTGCCTTTTTATTTTAAGGATTAGTCATTTTGAGTACAAATCTTTTCCACCCAGTCCTAGAGCTTTTATCTTAGTTTTATGGTTTCCACAGTTACAGAGTTGAAATTTTGTTTGCAATGGAAACTAGTTACCTTGTCATGTCCATTTTTTTCTTTCAATTCGCTTTTTTTTCCAAACTATTTAAAATTACAGACAGCATGATGCACTATCACTAATACTTCCAATGCATCTCAAAAAAGATCATTTTCTTACATAGCAAAATATTATCACACCTAATACAATAAAATTAACAAGAATTTTTTATTATCTAATTTCCAGTATACATTGAAATTTCCCCACTTATCTCCCAAATTTCCTTCATATGTCTATGACCAAACCGAGTTCCAAAATAGGACCATACTTTCCATTGGGGTGATATATATCTCAAATCTTTTAATTTGCAACAATATGTTTTTTAATAACTCTTTTAAAATCTACAACAGTCTTTGCTTTTATGATAATGGTGTCTTGTAAGAGTTTCCACTTTCTGGATTTGCCTTTTCCAACCCTGTAGTGCTGTTAGTTTAATCCTTGTAATTCCTGTGAACTGAAAATTACATCTAAAGGTATGATTAGATTCAAGTTCAACTTTTTTCACTTTTTAAAAAAGCAAAACTGCATAAGAGATGATGTTGGGTACTTCATACTGAGACCAAAGACAAGCAATATGTTGTCTCAGTGATTGCTAGTTTTTTTCTTTTCTTTCTTTCTTTCTTTCTCTAATTTTTTTCTTTTGAGACAGAGTCTCGTCCTGTCGCCCAGGCTAGAGTGCAATGGTGCGATCTCAGCTCACCGCAATCTCCACTTCCTGGGTTCAAGCGATTCTACTGCCTCAGCCTCCTGAGTAGCTGGGATTACAGGCACCCGCCACCACATTCAGCTAAGTGTTCTTTTTTTAAAATCTTTTGTAGGGACGGGGTTTCACCATGTTGGCCAGGATGGTCTCAAAGTCCTGACCACATGATCCACCCACCTCTGCCTCCCAAAGTGCTGGGATTACAGGCTTGAGCCACTGTGCCCAGCCTGTGATTGCTACTTTCTTATGCTACTTTGGGTCATAAAATTCTCCTTTAAAAGTAGAGGTAATTACATTTCTCACTTCTTTTATTGCTTTCAGAAATACGTTTCTGAAATTTTATCCGTCAGAACTTACAGTGGTAAGTGAAATAAAGTGTAGATTTGTTTTTTCTCTTCCTATTGATATTGAAGTATCCACAGTATTTATTTAAATGGTCTTGGTGGTTTACACAAATGTTTATATTTGTCAAAACTCATGGAATTGTACCCTGGAAAAGGGTGAATTTTACTGTATGTCAATTATGCTTCAATAAATCTGGCTTTAAAAAAATGATCTCTGCTTGAATAGACAATTCTTCCAAGAAGATATACAAATGGCCAATAAACACATGAAAAGATGCTACTAATCATTATTGAAATGCCAATCAAAATTACAGTGAGATGCCACTTCACACTCATCAGGATGGCTACCATCAAAAAAACGTAAAATAACAAGTGTTGGCAAGCATACGTAGAAATTGAAACCCTTATGCACTGTTGGTGAAAATGTAAAATGGTACAACCACTGTGGAAAACAGTATGGCAACTCCTCAGAAAATTAAAAATCAAATTACTGTATGATCTAATAATTCCACTTCTGGGTATATGCCCAGAAGAACTGAAAGCAGGATCCAGAAGTGACATTTGTATACCCATGTATATAGCAGCATTATTCACAATAGCTAAAACGTGAAAGCAACCCAAATGTCCACCAACAAATGGATAAGCAAAATGTGATGTTAGTAATGAATCTCATTCAACCTTAAAAATGACCAAAATTCTGATATATGCTACAGCAGTCCCCAACCTTTTTGGCACCAGGGACCAGTTTCATGGAAGACAATTTTTCCACAGATAGGGCTCGGGAGGATGATGGTTTTGGGATGAAACTGTTTGACCTCAGGTCATCAGGCATTAGACTCTGTAAGGAATGGGCGACCTAATCCTTCTTACAGGCAGTTCAAAATAGGGCCTGTGCGCCTATGACAATCTAATGCCCCCACTTATCTGAAGCCCAGCTTGGGTGGTAATGTTCACTCACCCATTGCTCACCTCCTACTGTGAGACCAGGTTCCTAACAGGCCAGGTATGCCTACCCATCAGCCGTCCCCCATCAGCCATCTACGGGTTGGGGACCTCTATGTTACAACATGGATGAACTTTGAGGACAATAAGTGAAATGAGCCAGTCACAAAAAGATAAATATTGTATGATTCCACCTATATGAGATATTTAGTAAGAAATTATAGAGACAGTAAGTAGAATGTTGGTTGCCAGGCACTGGAGGATGTGGGGAGGAGAGGGTTATTGTTTAATGGGTAGCATGTTTTGCAAAATGAAAAGATTTGTAGAGGTGAAAGGTGGTGATGGTTGTACATGAGTATACTTAACATCACTGAAATGTACACTAAAAAATGGTAAGGATAGTAAATTTTATGTGTATTTTACAATTTTTAAAATGGAAAAAAAGGTCTTTAGTCTTTTCCCATTGTTTTACTACATTTGCTTTGCGAAGTAAGACATTCCTATATAATTTTAATGTTTTGTTCCATTAGTTAAGTATTTGTAATAACTGACACTTTCAGGTTTTTTAAACCTGGTACAGCAAGAGACTATTTCTCACTTGTCTTCCCCACTTGCATCATTATTTGCTTGGGATTGTGTGACTGGAGAAAAATTTCCTACATTTTTCCAAGGCAGGCAGAGGCAAATTATACCACTACATTAATTCCAAGTTTTTGTTTCATTTAACTGTCTTCAATAAAACTTTACCATTGTTTTAGTAATTTTTATACATGTTCCTCTAGGCCCTTGGATGTGATACCCCTCCATTAAGGTTGTTTCCAAGAAAGCAATATTCTTAGTCACTCCTGAGACAGGTAACTTATTTTCCCCTTATTTTTAAAGGTATCTATTGCTATCCAGTGGCAGCGCTGATCGGAATGGATTACCTCTACATTCTTCATATTTGCAGAATGCTTTTAGTTTTAGTTCCCAGACTTTAGATCTTAAACGCGCCTTTACACTCAAAAATTACCGAGGACCTCAAAGAGCATGTATGTGTTATAATTATCAACATTTACTCAATTAGAAATTAAAATTGATATTTCTAAGTGCAAGAATACATATGCACACATTCCATTAACCACCACTGCAATGGCGTCATCACATGTTATGTGATCACTGGAAATTACCACAGGAACATTAGAGAATGAGAATGAAAACGAAAATAGTTTCGACGTGAACGGACCCCTTTCTTGGGTCTTCAACCCATCCCACCCCTTCTCCCCATTCTAGGAGTCGCAGGATCAAGCTTTGAGAAGCGCCATCCGTCACAGGACTTGATCTTCCCTTCCAAAAGTCAGTGCGTCTCCAGGCTGCCCATCCCCAGCAAAGACCCGGAAGTCTGCGGCCACAGGCGGCAGCGCACGACACCAAACCCTCTGCTAGGCCGTACCGCACCCGGAAATCGGAGCTGCGCACGCACAGCGGGGCTTTGACTTCCTGGCGTGCTCCAGAGTGCGGCGTGGACCTGCGCGGGCTTAGAGGTCCACGTGACCCGCGGGGCGGCCGAGGTGGGCGGCAGTGAGTGCGCGTCGTTGCGGGGTCGCTTTGCGGCTACGGCTTTGCGTCCCCAGCAGGCAGCCCCGGGCTCGTCCCCGCCTCCGCTTTCGCCATCTGCGAGAAAAGCAGCTAGTGTGGGAGGAAAGGCTCCATTCCCCGCCGCCCTCCCCCGCTGTTGTCCGGCCGGATCTTTTGGCAGTCCTGTGGCCTCGCTCGCCGCCCGGATCCTCCTGACCCTGAGATTGCCGGGTCCCACGTTCTCTGCACGCCCTGCTTCGGCCTCAGTTAAACCTTAGTGGGCTCCAGGGCCCTGGTGAGATTAACGTTTGCAAACATGTCCCGGATCGAAAAGATGAGCATTCTGGGTGTGAGGAGTTTTGGAATTGAGGACAAAGATAAGCAAATTATCACTTTCTTCAGCCCCCTTACAATTTTGGTTGGACCCAATGGGGCGGGAAAGACGGTAAGTTTACAGGTCGCTACATCTTTCGGAGAATAAAATGTCTGGGGAGTTCAAAACTCTCCTTAGAAACAGAAGCGTCCCTATGGCTCCACAGGTGGAGGCTCTTAAAGTGCCTCGGGGCAGGCCTCGGCGACCTTAGGAGTTAATCTGAAGCAGTACCGGAAGGATGTCCGGGCATGTCTTGGGTACAGGGTATGCTTAGAATCCCGCGAGACCGGGAGCTGTCGCCACCCACTCACAGTTCACGTCCTACTGGATGGCCTTTGGTCTGTATTGATGTTTTTTAACGCTGTCTCCTTCCTTTCAAAACAAAGCATTCACTTCCCAGTAGTTGTCCCATGCAAGATTTCCTTAAAAAGTTATGATACATATATGACTAAAGAGTTTCTAAGTATGCCAACTGTCCAAGCGTAATGCATGGAAAATAAATGGCTTAGCTTTAAAATGTAACTAATGTAGTGGGGCTGAACTTGGAAAACTTTTGTTAGGATGTTTTTAAAACCCAGTCAAAAATTTAAAGTTGGCGCACGACTGACTTACTGTGATTATTATTGTTTTAAAAATCCTGGGAATATTTAGAAATTTGAGTGGAAAGAATAACCAAGAGGTGTCCTGGTCAGGAATGGTGACTTAAGAAAAAGCAAGACAATGTCAGTATAGCAGGGAGAAGAGTCTAAAGGAAGGATTTGTGAAGAGCGTAGAAAGAGAGAAGGTTGAGAATTGAATGCCGAACTTGTTTACTTTAGTTTTTGTAAAAATGTTATTTGTTAAATGCTTGTTATGTACTTAGCATTGTGCTAAATACTACCAGAAGGGAGAGTAGTACTGTATAATGTTTATGAGGACTGGCTGCCTCGATAAAATTTTTTGCTTCATCATTTATTAGTTGTCTGACTGTTGGCAAGTGATCTCACTGCTCTGTGCCTTAGTTTTGTCATTTATAAAATGGAGATTAAAAATAGTTTCCGCAGGCGGGGTGCGGTAGCTCACGACTGTAATCCCAGCAGTTTGGGAGGCTGAGGCTGGAGGATTGCTCGAGCCCAGGAGGTCGAGGCTGCAGTAAGTAAGCTATGATCATGCAGCTGCACTCCAACCTGAGCAGCAGAGTGAGACGCTGTCTCTTAAACAAACAAAAAGCTTCTACAGCCTAGAGTTAATGTGAGAGTTGAATAAATGTGTGTAAGAGTGCTTAGTACAATTCAGTACTTAACTGTTAGCCATTCTTATTGAATTAGTTTAAAGGGTTCCAGTTGCAATTTTTTTCCCAAGCAATAATTCTTTATATTAGGATAACTTCTTAGTTATATAGCATTTCTGTGAACTTACAGCAATGATTCTTTAAAAACTTAATCAAATCTTTATTACAGGTTTTATAATGTCAGATTTTATCTTTTATGGTTTCCCTGATAAATAACATTTTTGTAATGAATTCATATTTTATGATAAACTGTGATTCTCTTATAATGAAATAATATAATTTTCTATTTCTTTAGACCATCATTGAATGTCTAAAATATATTTGTACTGGAGATTTCCCTCCTGGAACCAAAGGAAATACATTTGTTCATGATCCCAAGGTAATGGTGCTAGTAAAATTTTGCATTTTTATAATCATAAAAGTGATAATAGCTTATTGTAGAAAACTTGGCATTGGTGAAGTATAAAGAGAAATGCAAGTCAGCCCCACACAGTTTGAGCATCCAGGGATAACCGTGGCTGACATTTTCACGTACAGTATTTTCCTTTTCCTTTAAATACTGTTTTATATACCTGAGATCATACTCTTAATTTTGTATTCTGGGTTTTTTTTCCCCACTTAACATTATCATGAAGTCCCGTGTCATTAAAAAACCATAATCTGGGTGTTTGGCATAGAGTGCTTCTTTTAATCTTTATACTGTTTGTATATTGGAGATATTAAACTATGTGAACACTTTAGTAGTTCTATAATTTTCTTACATTAGATTGCTTTCAGTTTTTCATTAAAATGTACCGTGATAAGCCAGGCATGGGGGTGTGTGTCAGTAGTCACAGATACTCTAGAGGCTGAGATGGGAGGATCACTTCAGCCCAGGAGTTCAAGACTAGACTGGGCAATATAGTGAGACCCACTGTCTAGAAAAAAAGTACCATGAGAAAAATCTTTGTGTATGAATCATTGTTTGAATTATGGTGTTTATACTATTAGTGTGTGTAAAGGTCATAGAATTGGATCTATAGGTTTTGTTTTTGCACATATAGAAATGAAACAACAATACGTATATATATTTGTTTGTTTTGTTTTGTTTTGTTTTGTGGGGTCATGTGCCTCTCTTGCTGCTCCCTGACCCCATTTCCACTATGTTACGAGTTCATTATGTATTCTTCCAAGCTTTTTTCTGCTTATAAAGCCATGCCTATGTAAGGATATAAATATATTTCACACATATATATTTTAGGACATTAGCATAATTTTATACTTCTGTTTTATTGTTTTTAATTACTAAATTGTATTCCATTGAGTTTATATCCTGTAGTTTATTAACTGACCCCCTGTTGATCATTATTTATTTCTACTTTTGTGGGATTAAAGTTAACTCTGTAATTTTGAAAGTATTTATAAATTTTCCTCTTAGATATTTAATAGTATTTAGTACATTTACTGAGGCCTCTTTATAATGACTATTTCCCACCTTCTCTCTCCTTAAATCTACCACCTACTCTTCTTAATTGATGATCTTGCTTTGTACTTTATTGAGAAATAGCAAGAATCAAATGAAGATTCCCTCATTTTCCAATTATCAAATCTATGAAAGTACTGTACTTATGTACCCATACTGTTTTTTTCTTGTCTGTTAAGAATAAATTATTTGTTGTTTTGTCTAAACATCAGTCAGCTCCTTGGAGGCTAGATCTCATTGATCCCTCTTATCCACCCAGGGCTTTTGCCCTTTAGTTTTTCCTTCTCTTTCCTGCATCAACAGTTTCTCTTGATGAATCATTCATATTGGCATATAAACATTCTCTGGTAGCTCTAGTCTTCAAACAAAAAACTCTCCCTTCACTCCAATTCACTCTTTAGTCATTACCTTTTCTCTGTTCCAATATATAGCAGAATTCATAAGATTTGTATGTACTCATTGTGTTCACTTCATTGTCTCCCGTTTTTCCCCCAGTCTACTCCATTCATGTTTTCTTTTTTTCCTCCACTAAAAGTGCTCTTGTAAGGTCACTGATAATTTCCATGTGCCAGATAGAGGGGTCAGTTTCTAATTCTCATTAACATCTTTTCAGATTTGATACAGTTGGCTATTTCTTTTTTAAAAAATATTTCCCCCTTGGCTTTCGTGACACTGTAATATCATAGTTTCCTTCTTTCTTACTGGCTATGCATTAGTCTTTGTTGGGTCTGCCTTTGCTTGATTTTCTTTTCTTTTTGAGACGGAGTCTTGCTCTGTTGCCCAGGCTGGAGTGCAGTGGCACAACCTTGGCTCACTGCAGCCTCTGTCTCCCGGGTTCAAGCAATTCTTATGCCTCAGTCTCCCAAGTATCTGAGATTATGGGCGTGTGCCACCACATCTGGCTAATTTTTGTGTTTTTAGTAGAGACGGGTTTCATCATGTTGGCCAGGCTAGTCTTGACCTCCTGACCTCAGGTGATCCGCCCGCCTCGGTCTCCCAAAGTGCTGGGATAACAGGTGTGAGCCACTGCGCCCAGCATGCTTGATTTTTAAAAGCCAGTGTGACACAGGAGCTGGTCATCTTTGTACTAACCCTTTTCCCTATCTCTCTTGGATGAGCTTATTCAGTCTAATGGCTTTAAGTACTGGTTATGTGCTGGTAACTCCCATATTTACATATTTGACCCTGATTTCTTTCCTTAACTATAGAGATATATGTCTAGCTGTTTGTTTGAATATTTAATGGCATCTCAAATTTAACGTTTTCAAAACACTACATTCTCAACTCTGTTACTACCCCAGTACTTCCCCCCACTGCCAATTTTGTAAATCATGTCATCATCCATACATAAGCAATTCTTACCTACCCTTTTAAAATACATTCAGAATTTGTCTACTTCATTCCATTGGCCAATGTGTTCTTGTTCCAAGCCACCATTATATTCCCTTTCAATTATTACATTAGTCTCCTAACTTGTTTTTCTGCCCTCATTCTTGAAGCTCTCTTTCACAGGGTAATTAGAGTTGTCTTTTAAATATTCGTTCAAGAGGGAATGAGTTGTTCACAATCTGGGAGGAAAACATTCCATTCAGTCTAGGTGCACAGTCCCTGAGCATGGTTGGTGTGTTCAAGGAATCAAAAGGAAGAACAAGGGAAAATGGTAGAAAATAGAGTTAGAAAGATAGAAGGGACTAGATCCTGCAGGTCCTTGGGTTCTAGCCTTATTTAAGTAGCAATATATCTGTTGGGAGATTTTGAGCAGGGAAAGGACATTATTTGATTTAGGCTTTTAAGCGCTCAGTCTAGTCGCTGAGAAAGACTATCTGTAGGCAGCAAAGGTAGGAGGGCAGAGAAATTAAGAGGATTTTATGATGATCCAGGTGAGAAGTATAAGTGGCTTGATTAAGGTAGTGGTACAAGTGGTGAGAAATGTTTGGATTTAGGATGTATTTTGAAGGGAGAACCAACAAATTAGCTAATGGTTTGGATAATGGTGTATGAAAGAAATAAAAGCATCAAGCATAACTCCAAAGTTTTTGGCTTGAACAACTGGATAAAATAGTTTTGCCATTTACTGTAATAGAGACACTTTGGAAAGAGATTTGGGTGGATCTGGTTTAAACATGTAAATTAGGGATATGTGTTAAATATCCAAAGGAGATGTCTAGTTGGCAAACAGAATTCTGTTCAGGAAAGAGATTAGGGCTGGAGAAAGAAAATTAGGAATCATTAATGTATGCAGGTAGTTCTGCTTAATTTTTAAAGCCTAATGACATCAAACAGAGAGTAAATATGGAAAATATATTCAAGACCTGAACCTAGAGCACTAGAGCTAATGCCTTTAGAAATTGGGAAGAAGAGGAGAAGCTAGTAAAAGATAGTAAAAGAGCACTTAGTTAAGTAATGGAAACTGAGAAGATGGTGTCTTAGAAGACAAGGGAATAGGCTGGGGATGGTGGCTCACACCTGTAATCCTAGCACTTTAGGAGGGCGAGGTGGGTGGATCACGGGGTTGGGAATTCATGACCAGCCTGGCCAATATGGTGAAACTCCGTCTCTATTAAAAATACAAAAATTAGCCAGATGTGGTGGCGCATGTCTGTAGTCCCAGCTAATCAGGAGGCTGAGGCAGGAGAATCACTTGAACCTGGGAGGCGGAGGTTGCAGTGTGGCAAGATCATGCCACTGCACTCTAGCCTGGTGACAGAGCAAGATTCCATCTCAGAAAANAAAAAAAAAAAAAAAAAAAGAAGACAAGTGTTATAAGAAGGAAATCATCAACTGTGTCAAGTAAGTTCATAGCTCAAGAAAGAAGAGGAGTGTTTGGATATGTGGAATCCGTTGTTGCTCTTGACAAAACCAGTTCTGGTAATCAGAGAAAGGGTAAATGAAACCATTATTTTATGAATTTTGTTATAAGTAGAAACAGATAGGACAGTAGCTGATTAGGTTTACAGGATAAAGGAAAGTTTTGTTGTTTTGTTGCGTTTTTAAAGGTGGGATATACTAGAGCATTTATAGACTGTTGGGAATGACTCTGGAGGGAAAAACTGATTCAGGAGAGGGGATAATTATAGAGCAAAATTCTTGAGTAGGCAAAAAGAGATAGGATCCATTGCTCAACTGGAGGGGATACCAGGAACATGCACGGTTATCCAGTGTAACGGGAATGGCAGGCAGAATATATGATTGGAAACTTTAGTGGTAAAAGAATGAGTAAGTTCTCTTTTGATGCTTCTGTATTCTCAATGAAAAAAAAGAAATGTAATTACTGGTTGAGAATGGGAGAAGGGATTGATGGAGCCTAGAGAACAGGGTAGTTTTTAACCTTGTGAGTAAATTGATTAAGGGAGATGTTCTGGGATTACATGACAGTGTCAGGGGTTTTGTGAAAATTTAAAAAGAGACCAGCCATCATGGTTATGTATGTTTTTTTGGTCTTGTTCAGGCCAACTACTGAATAAGTTGGAAAGTTCTATTTATCCACAGTTGGGGATTTGCCTGGTAAATACAACGAAGGTAATGAGAAGCAAGGAATTGAGTTTTGATATGGTTTGGATTTGTGTCTGCCCAAATCTCATGTCGAATTGTAATCTCCAGTGTTAGAGGAGGGGCCTGGTAGGAGGTGATTGAATCATGGGGGTGGTTCCCCCCTTGCTGTTCTTGTGATAGTGAGTTCTCATGAAATCTGGTTGTTTAAAAGTGTGTAAGACCTCCCCCATCACCCTCTTCCTTCTGCTCTAGCTATGTAAGTTGTGCCAGCTTCCCTTTCGCCTTTTGCCAGGATTGTAAGTTTCCTGAGGCCTCTGCAGTCATGCTTCCTGTACAGCCTGTAGAACCATGAGCCAATTAAACCTCTTTTCTTTATAAATTACCCAATTTCAGGTACTTCTTTATAGCAGTGAGAAAACAGAGTAATACAGGAAGTTGGTACCAAGAGTAGGGTATTGCTATAAAGATAGCTGAAAATGGGGAAGTGATTTTGAAACTGGGTAATGGGCAGAGGTTGGAACGGTTTGGAGGGCTCAATAGAAGACAGGAAGGTGAGGGAAAGTTTGGAATGTCCTAGAGACTTGTTAAATTGTTTTGACTAAAATGCTGACAGTGATATGAACAATGAAGTGTAGGCTGAGGAGGTCTCAGATTGAAATAAGGAACTTACTGAGAACTGGCATAAAGGTCACTCTGGCTCTCTGGCCATGGTTTAGCAAAGAGACTGGTGGCATTGTGCCCCTGCTCTAGGAATCTGGGGATCTTTGAACTTGAAAGATGATTTAGGGTTATTTGATGAAAGAGAGAACATTCAAGAAGTGTCCTGGTTGCTTCTAACAGCATAGGCTCATATGAATGAGCAAAGAGATCTGAAACTGAAACTTAGATTTAAAAGGGAAGCAGAGCGTAACAGTTTGGAAAATTTGCAGCCTGACCATGGGGTAGGAAAGAAAAACCTATTTCTTGGGGAGGCCTTCAAGCTGGCTGCAGAAATTTGCATAAGTAAAGACTGTTAATAGCCAAGACAATGGGGAAATTGGCTAGAAGGCATTTCAGAGACCTTCGCAGCAGCCCCTCCCATTACAGGACACTAATCCCTGCGTTTCAGCCACTCCAGCTTCCTCTTACCTCCATCTCAATGCTAAAACCCTTGTCCAGTCTGCCTTCCTATCTCTCCTCAATTACTCCTGCTTCATGTCTTGCTTCAGTTCACTCTGTTCATCCTAAAGACAAAGTAATTCTTCTAAAATGCGTATCTACTTCATGTAGTTCCCCTGGTTCAAGCCCTTTTGTGGCTTGCCTTAAGTCCAAAAGCCTTACCATGTTTAGAAGGTAATTTTGGAAACATTTTATGTACTATACATAAAATGGTACTTCTCTTTTCACTGTTTTCACCCCAGCCATGGCTAAAAAGACCCCACATACATCTCAGGCTGCTGCTCAGAGGTTGCAAGTTGTAAGCTTTGGCAACTTCCATGTGGTGTTAAGCCTGTGGTTGCGCAGAGGACAAGAGTTGAGGCTTGGGAGCCTCCACGTAGATTTCAGAGTAGGTATGGAAATGTCTGTATGACCAGGCAGAAGACTGCTGCAGGGTCAGAGCCCTCATGGAGAAGCTCTAGTAGAATAGTGCAGAGAGGAAATGTGGGGTTGGATCACCCACACAGTGTTCCCAATGGGGCACTGCCTAGTGGAGCTGTGAGAAGAGGGCCACTATCCTCCAGACCCCAGAATGGTAGATCCATCAACAGCTTGCACTGTGTGCCTGGAAAAGCTGCCGGCACTCAACACCAGCCATTGAGAGCACCTATGGGAGCTGACTGCTGACACCCACCTCTTGTGTCAGTGTGGCCTGGATGTGAGACATGGAGTCAAAGGAGATTATTCTGGAGCTTTAGGATTTAATGACTGACTTGCATGGGGCCTGTAGCCCTTTATTTTGGCTGATTTCTCCCTTTTAGAACAGGTGTATTTACCCAATGCCTGTACCCCTGTTGTATTTTAGAAGTGATAACATGTTTTTGATTTTACAGGCTCATGAACCAAAGTGACTTGCCTTGTCTCAGATGAGACTTTGGGATGTGAACTTTTGAGTTAATGCTGAAATGAGTTAAGACTTGGGGGACTGTCTGGAAGGGATGATTGTATTTTGCAGTATGGGAAGGACATGAGATTTGGGAGGAGCCAGGAGCAGAATTATATAGTTTGGATTTGTGTCCACCCAACTCTCATGTAGAATTGTAATCCCCAGTGTTGGAGGAAGGACCTGGTGGGGGTGATTGGGTCATGGGGGTGGATTTCCCCCTTGCTGTTTTTTTTTTTTGGAGACGGAATCTTGCACTGTCACCCAGGCTGTAGTGGAGTGTCACGATCTCAGCTCACTGCAGATTTCACCTCCCGGGTTCAAGCACTTCTCCTGCCTCAGCCTCTTGAGTAGCTGGGACTACGGGCATGCGCCACCATGCCCAGCTAATTTTTTTGTATTTTTAGAAGAGATGAGGTTTCACCATGTTGGCCAGGTTGGTCTCGATCTCCTGACCTCATGATCCCCCCACCTCAGCCTCCCAAAGTGCTGGGGTTACAGGCATGAGCCACCTCGCCCAACCCCCTACCTTTTGCTGTTCTTATGATAGTGAGTGAGTTCTCATGAGATCTGGTTGTTTAAACATCTGTCACAATTCCCCCTTTATTCTTTTTCTCCTGCTCCGGCCATGTAAGATGTGCCATCTTGCCCTTCACCTTCCGTCACAATTGTAAGTTTCCTGAGGCCTCCCCAGTCTTGCTTCCTGTACATCCTGTGGAACTGTGAGCCAATTAAACCTCTTTTCTTTGTAAGTTACCCAGTTGCAGTTACTTCTTAATAGCACTACAAGAATGTCCTAATACAACTATAATCTTAATGCATTGACTTATTTCATCAATCCTCCTGTATGTAATTAATCTCTCATTACTGCATCAGGGCTCTAGCACCCTATATGGGCTGACTCCATCCCTGTATGCCAGCCTTCCTTACCCTGCATAGTCTCTGACTCTTCAGTCTGACTCTCACAGGATGCTTTCCCATTCCATATAGGCTTTGACTTCCGGTGCTGGATCATGTCCTCATTCCCCACCCTTCTCTGATACCATGTGGCCTCCTACAGTGATGCCTACTCCACTCTGTGACCTAAATCTCCCAAGACCTGAGTCACTGAGAGCATCACTCTTCTCAGTCTGATACTTTATACCAGGTGGCTTCCTGCAAGAATGCCCTCTCTACTCTATGATCTGACTTCCCCCTAGCAGACTTATCCTTCATCTGGACCCCATTCTCATCATTATCAGGCTCTGAATCCCCACGTTATTCCCTGGTGTGGACATTCTGCTTCTGAGCTGGATCCTCCCTATTCATGGATTCCCCTTTTGTCCTGCTGGAACCCTGATACCATTGGACTCTTGAAACTCTGTCTGTGCCAAGCTGTTTCCCCATGAGGGTACCCTTCTTAGCCTATTCAAACTCATTTATTTCACTATAGGCTGAGTTATAAGTGCTTTAACCTTCAGCTGGCATGAGCACACACCTTCTTCTGCCCCACCTAATGATTTTAGGACTAGATTGTTTGGAGAAAGAAGAGTTTTTCTTATTTTTTATTTTATTCTTTTTGATAGAAATTGTTCTGAAGTGTAATACACATTTCTTGTTTTAATAACTCAATCTAAATTACACTTTTTGAAGTGATTCTTCAATAATAGTGTCAACCACAATATAGTGATAGAAATGCTACAAGATAGCCCTTGCTTGAATTCCATTTACTAATTTGATGTTTGACAGGCAGCTAGGTCCTACAAAGGTAGATGCCACGGAGAATGAAGAGAATGAATATGTATATTTGACTTGCTAGTCAGGAACACTATAAACAAATTAATTTTTTGCTGCGTAGATACATAGTTCCTAAGTTTAACTACTGTGGATTAAACCTTCAGCAGATATTCTCCTTAGGATGAAATGACAGAGTCAAGTCTCTGGGCTTTCAAAGCTTTGTACTGACCTCTGGCCACCTCCTCATTGAAATGTCTGTATCCTAAGACGCTGTTTCTGAATAGCTAGTTCAGCGACTTCTTCCTCTTTACCTCCATCCTCAGTGTTAAAACCCTTGTCCAGGCTGCCTTCCTATCTCTCCTTGATTACTCCTGCTTCATGTCTTGCTTCAGTTCACTCTGTTCACCCTAAAGAGAAAACAATTTTTCTAAAATGCGTATCTAGCTTCATGCAGTTCCCCTGGTTCAAGCCCTTTAGTGGCTTGCCATCACCTTAAGTCCAAAAGCCTTACCATGTTTAGAAGGCTGTTAATTTCTGGAACATTTTAGGTACTATACATAAAATGGTACTCTTTTCTGCACCAAACATTTAAAATTTCTGTAGTCATGTAGTGACTCAGATATTTTCATCTGGTTAAATCCTACTCATCTGTCAGGTTTCATTTAAACATTCACTTCCTTTAGAATACCTTCCCTGAACTCTCCTAGATGGGTTAGATGCCCCTGCTTTGTGCTCTCAGATTATCCTGTACTTCGCTTATTATGGTGTTTAGCGCACCTTCTCTACATTTAACTTACCTTTCAAAGCTCCAAAGGAAAAAAAGTCTGTCATTTTGAACCTAAAGAACACGTGAAACCTATAAAGTGCCTGTAAATTTTTTTTCAATGATTAACTGAATTAATATCAAAGTTAAATTTATGCCAAGAAGTTATTAAAAAGTCAACAAAGGCTATTTTATGATTTTTTTTAAAAGCAGAATCATATAATTCTGATTTGGGTTGCAACAAAGTAATGAGTATCACCCTTATACTCTCAAGATGAATAACTGTAACACTGGAAAAGTATGTGAAACAACTATTTGCTGGCATTGGACAACAGATAATTCAGGGCTGTATACTTTGAGAAAGGAGAAACATAAAAGGTGATTCTGCATTCACTCCAGCTTTCTACCCAGGAACATTTTGTAAACTTTGGCATGTGGAATCCAACAGAGAGCTGGGCAGAACTGGGCATCGCTAGGCAGATGAAACAAAGATAGGATTTTAGATTTGCTAAAGTGACTGGCAATTGTGGAGCTGAGTACTGAAGTGGGGTTGCTGTGTAGAGGTGGTATACCAGAAATCTGCATAAGGATCTTTTGAGTCTTTGGCCAAATACTAAGCTATCCATGTAAAGGATAAGATTTAATGAGGGCTAGCAGAGAACAACTACCAAAGTGGGAAGTGGGGCTGTGAGCTGAATGGTGTATCTTAAAGGTCACACGATGCTGGGAGACATTTGAGTCCTGATAATGCCAGAATGGAGCAACCTTGTAGAACTCTCCAGTATTCACTTGAGACCTCAGAAAGGCCCACCTAACAAATACTGAAACCAAGTTTTGGTAGAATCAAGCTGAGTTACCAGTAAATTAACTGGCTGTTAGAACAAAACTCAAGACATTTTAAAGGAAGTCTCCATAGTCCAACCTCTCAATGTAGTGTCTACAATGTGTAGAATACAATTTTTAAAATTAACGGGAATATGCAAAAGAAAATGTGATCTATATGTGAGAAGGGAAAAGAGTAAGTAGAAACAGATCCAGAGATGACAGATTTTGGAATTAGCAGACAGGATTTTTTTTAAGCTCTGATAGAGAAGCTCAAGGATTAAAGGAAAAGATGGACATAATGTGTGGGAAGACATCTAAACAGAGTAATAAAAATTATAGAAAAGACCCAAGAAGCTGAATGCATCACAAGCAGCATAAACATACCTATGTTGCACATTACATTCAAATCGCTCAAAGCTAAAGATAAAATCTTGAAACAAGCGGAGTAAAAAGTAAAACATTATGCAAAGGGAAAGAAAAATGAGTATGATTACTTCTTAGGAAAACCATCTAAGCCTGAAAATAGTGGGACAGCATCTTTAAAGTGCTGGGGAATGAAAATTAAACTTCTGTATACAGCAAAAATATTCTTTGAAAATTAAAGATGAAATGGAGAACATTTTCAGATTTAAAAAAAATAGTAGAGGTAATTTGTTACAGACAGGCTTACACTATAGTAATTGTTAAAGGAACTTTTTGAGAGTGAAGGAAAATGATTATAACTTAGTACTACAGTAAAAGCTGCTCTAGGCCCCCCTTTACAAACCCTAAAAACAAAGGTTCAAAAGAATCCACCTGTTGCTCAAAAACTTAACCGCATGCCAGAACAAAGTTCAATACTCATTAAAGGAATAAAACAGTCTTTCACCCAACAATACAAAATTTACAATAAAAAATTAACAAGCATGCAAAGAAGCAGGTAAATAGGATCCATAACCAGAGAAAAACCAATCATATGACAGAAATAATAGAATTAGAAGACAAGAACCCCAAAACCTTATTATAGATCTTATAAATATGTTCACAGGTATAAAGGAAAACATAAGCATAATAAGAAAAATGGAAAATAATAAAAGTAAATAGAATAACTGTTTTTATATATAATGGTACAAATAGGTTAAAAGTGAAAGGATGGAAAAAATATGCTGTGCCAAGTAATGAAAGAAAGCTGAAGTGACCATATTAATACCAGACAGAAGATCTCAGAACTAGGTAAAATGAAGCAGTTTATGATGATAAGAGGTTAATTTACTACAAGGACACAAAAATAAACTTCCAAATATATGTGGCAGAAACCTATGGAACAGAAAGGAGAAATACACAAATCTGCAAGTTTAGTTGGAGATTTCGATACCCCTCTCAGTAGAGAAACAGAAGCAGATGAAATATCAGTAAGGATATAGAAAATTTTAACAACACTATTAACCAAATCAACCTGATTGACATTTATAGGATGTTCCATTGAACGGCAACAGAATGCACATTCTTTTTTTCTTTTTTTTTTTTTTCCGGCTATTTTGTATTTTTTTAAATTAATTTTATTTACTTTAGGTGCATATTATATCTGGCATTTCTCCCCATGTTATCCCTCCCCACCCTCCCCACCCCCCGCTGTCTCTCCCTACCCCCTTCAACTGCCCCCAGTGTGTGATGCTCCTCTCCCTGAGTCTGCATGTTCTCGTTGTTCAACACCCACCTGTGAGTGAGAACATACGTACGGTGTTTGGCTTTCTGTTCTTGTGTTAGTTTGCTGAGAATGATGGTTTCCAGGTTCATCCAAGTCCCTACAAAGGACACAAACTCGTTTTTTATGGCTGCATAGTATTCCACGGTGTATATGTACCACATTTTCTTTGCCCAGTCTATCATTGATGGGCATTTGGGTTGATTCTATGGAAGTCTAGTATTTCTTTTTTTTTGAGACAGCATTTCCAGTCGACACTCAGAAACAGCTTGTTCAGTTTCCAAGTGGTTGTGCGGGTTTGTGTGTGTTTCTTGATCCTGTGTCCTAGTCTGACTGCGCTGTGGTCTGATAGACTGTTTGTTATGATTTCTGTTCTTTTGCATTTGCTGAGGAGTGATTTGCTTTCAATGATATGGTCAATTTTAGAGTATGTGCAGTGTGGAATGCACATTATTTTCAAGTGCATATGAAACATTTTCCAAGATAGACCAACATTCTGGACCATAAAACAAGTGTCAATACATTTATAAGGAGTAAAGTCATAGATAATGTATTCTGTGACTACACCAGAATTAAACTAGATATCAGTAGCAGAAACATATCTGGAAAATCCCCAAATATTGGAAAATTAAGCAGCACACTTCTAAATATTACATGGATCATAAAAGGAATCACAAGGGAAATTAGAAAAAAAAATAAATGAATCAAAAGTATAGTATGTAAAAATTTGTGGGATGCAGCTAAATAATGCTTAGAGAGATAATATAGAAAAATAAAAAACCAATCAGTATAATTTGCCACATTAACAGATTAAAAAAGAAATATCATATGAGCATCAATAGATACAGAAAAAGCATTTCAATTTAATACTCATTCATGATAAAAACTTGCAGCATAACTAATGGAGGAATATTCATTCCTGAATAATTCAGTCCAGAATCCATTAGGTGTGACTGAGTGAGGAAGCCATCCACAAAAACAAACTGTGACAGCATGGTGGGGATTGAAGCCCAAGTAAGGAGCCCATGAGTTCATACTGATACAAGAAAATGGGAAAAAAACAGAGAAAGTGCAAAGCCTCTTCTTAAAGTAGTATAAAAGGAATAATGAAACTGGAAAATTACTATAGGCATACCCTTAGATATTGCAGGTTAAGTTCTAATGGAAGGCTGTTTTGTCTACATTGAAAATCTGTTGTGTAGTGTAGCTACCTTCATCGATTCTCTTAGCTAGATCTTGTGGATATCTTGCTGCAGCTTCTGCATCAGCACTTGCTGCTTCACTTTGCACTTTTGTGTGACAGAGATAGCTGCTTTCCTTAAGCCTCATGAACCAACCATTGCTAGCTTCCAACTTTTCTTTGCAGCTTCTTCACCTCTTTCAGGCTTCACAGAATTGCAGAGCTAGGACCTTGCTCTGAATTAGGCTTTGGCTTGAGGGAATGTTGTGGCTGGTTTAATCTGTCCCAACCACTAAAACTTTCACCATATCAGCAGTAAGGCTGTGTCACTCACTTATCATTTGTGTGTTCACTAAAGTAGCACTTTTAATTTTCTTCAAGAACTTTTCCTTTGCCCTCACAACTCAGCAAACTGGTACAAGAGGCCTAACTTTCAGCCTGTTTTGGATTTTGACATGCTTTTCTCAACTAAGCTTAATCATTTCTAGCTTTTGATTTAAAACAAGAGACTTTTGGCTCTTCTTTCATTTAAACACTTAGGCCATTGTAGGGTTACTAATTGACCTAATTTCGTATCATCGTGTCTTAGGCAATCAGGTTCCAAGGTGAGGGAGAGAGACAGGGGAATGGCAGGTCAGTAAAGCAGTCAGAAAACACATTTATGGATTAAGTTCACCTCTTATGTGAGGATGGCTTGTGGCACACTAAAACAATTACAGAAATAACATCAAAGATCACTGATCACAGATCACTTTAACAGATATAATAGTAATGAAAAAGTTTGAAATATTGTGAGAATTACTAAAATGTGACACAGATAGGAAATGAGCACATGCTGTTGAAAAAAATGACACGAATAGACTTGCTAGGTACAGGGTTGCCACAAACCTCTGCAGAGCACAATAAGATGGGGTATGCCTGTATTTGATAGTTATTTTAATAATTCATTCAGGTAAGAAACAGTAGATGCTAAAACTGATGGAAGAAAGTTTGATGAAGTATGGGATAGTTATATGGTCTCAATATATTTCTCCTTCAAATTATTAATTAATTGTAAAGTAAGAAAAATTTTTTGGTAGAAAAGCTAGGAGATACACCTTTATCAAGAGATTGAAGTTAGCTTAGGCAACATGGTGAAACCACATCTCTGTAAAAAATACAAAAATTAGCTGGATGTGGTGGTACGCACCTAGAGTCCCAGCTACATGGGGGTCTGAGGCAGGAGGATCGCTTGTGACTCGGAAGTTGAGGCTGCAGTGAGCTGTATTCATGCCACTGCGCTCCGGCCTGCATGACAGAGTGAGACTCTGTCTCAAAAAAAAAAAAAAAAAAAAAAGGATTGAAGTTAATACCCTCAGTAATTAGATAAATGGAAATAATGTCCTATCTGATGAGATGCAGTAAAAGGAACTCATCCTCACTTGTATAATATTCCTGTCAAAGATATATAACCTGATTCTAGTCATGAGGAAATATTATAAAGCCAGATTTTGGGAGATAGTATACAAAATAATGGTCTTTACTTTTCAAAATTATCAGTCATGAAAGTCAGGGAAAATCTGAGCAACTATTTCAGGCTGAAAGAAAGTAAAGAGACATAACCACCAAATACAAAATGTAATTCTGAACTGAATCCTTTTGCTATAAAGGGCATACTGGAACAATTGAATTAGGCTGTAGATAAAGAGAAAAACAAATTGTATAATTTGCCACATTAACAGGTTAAAGAAGAAAAATCATATGAGCATCAGTAGATACAGAAAAAACATTTCAATGTAATCCTCATTAATGATTAAAAAAAACCTCTCAGCATAACTAATGGAGGAATTGTTATTCATTTCTGATTAATTCAGTCCAAAAGCCATTAGGTAGGACTGAATGAGGAAGGTATCCACAAAAACTACCCTAGAGATGAAATAGATGATAGAATTAGTAGATAAGAACCTTAAAATATAAATAAAAACAAGCATGAGAAAAATGGAGCACAATAACCAAAAAAACCCCAAGTAAAGTAAAAGGAATAACAGTGTTTTTATATATAACAGTACAGATGGACTAAAAACAAAAGAATGGAAAAAATATACTGTGCCAACTAATCAAAAGAAAGCTGAAGTGACCATATTAATATAAGACAAAAGACATTAGAAAAAAGTAGGTGTTTATATAATGTTTGAATGTCTGTTCATTGTTAGTCTTTTAGGTATGTATGATGATGGTCGTTTTTACTAGTTTAAGGGAGCATATTAAATTCTTTTCAACAGACTTTAAGCTTTATTTTGCAGAGCAGCTTTGGGTTTATAGCAAAATTGAGCAGAAAGTACAGTTTTTGTATACTCCCTACCCCTACACACACAGACTCCTCTACTATTAGCATCTAATTTTTTTGTGGATACTTTGCCTCATTCAAATAATTTAGGATAATCTTTCTACGTTAAGATCAAGGATTGGCACCCTAGTTCCATCCATCATATTAATTCTCTTTTGTCCTGTAATGTAACATTCACAAATTCAAAGGATTAGAATGGACATCTTTGGAGAGCCATTATTTTATATGCCACAGCTGAGTTAAGTAATTTGTCACATATTGGAACAACTGGCAAAACTTGAATGGGATTTGTGGACCATGTGGTAGTAATATATCTATCAGTTTCCTGATTTTTGTGGTTGAAATTGTCCTTGTTTTGTAGGAAATACTGGTGTTGGGATGTCAGATCAGCAACTTACTCTCATGTAGTTTGTGGGGCAGGAAAGCTATGTATACTGTAGTTCTGTGGATTAGTCCATTTTCACACTGCTGATAAAGATATACCCAAGACTGGGCAGTTTACAAAAGAAAGAGGTTTAATGGACTTCAAGTTCCATGTGGCTGGGAAGGCCTCACACAATCTTGGCGGAAGGTGAAACACATGTCTCACATGGTGGTAGACAAGAGGAGAGCTTGTGCAGGAAAACTACCCCTTGTAATAAACATCAGATCTCATGAAACTTACTATCACAAGAATAGCATAGGAAGGATCTGCCTCCATATTACAATTATCTCCCACCCATGGTAATTCAAGATGATATTGGGGTGGGGACACAGCCAAACCATATCATTCCACCCTGGTCCCTCCCAAATCTTATGTCCTAATATTTCAAAACCAATCGTGCCCTCCCAACAGTCCCCCAAAGTCTTAACTCACTTCAGCATTAACTCAAAAAGTCCACAGTCCACAGTCTTATCTGAGACAAGGCAAGTTTCTTCTGCCTATGAGCCTGTAAAATCAAAAGGAAGTTAGTTACTTCTTAGATACAATAGGGATACAGGCATTGGGTAAATATAGCCATTCCAAGTGGGAGAAATTGGCCAAAACAAAGGGTCTACAGGCCTCATGCAAGTCCTAAATTCAGTGGGGAAGGCAAATCTTAAAGCTTCAAAATGAACTCCTTTGACTGCATCTCACATCCAGATCACACTGATGCAAGAGATAGGCTCCCATGGCCTTGGGCAGCTCTGCCTCAGTGGCATTGCAGGGTATAGCCTCCTTCCTGGTTGCTTTCACAGGCTGGTGTTGAGTGCGGCTTTTCCAGGTGCATGGTGCAAGCTGTCAGTGGATCCACCATTCTGGGGGAATCTACCAGTCTGGAGGACAGTGGCTATCTTCTCACAGCTCCACTAGGCAGCCCCTCCATGGAATGCTGAATGGGGTCTCCAACCCCACATATCCCTCCCATACTGCCCTAGCAGAGATTTTTCCATGAAGGCCTTGCCCTTGCAGCAAACTGCTGCCTGGGCACCCAGGTGTTTCCATACATCCTCTGAAATCTGAAATCTAGGTGGGGGTTCCCAAACCCCAGTTCTTGACTTCTGTGCACCCACAGGTCAACACCACATGAAAGCTGCCAAGGCTTGGGGCTTCCACCCTCTGAAGCAACAGCCCAAGCTGTACCCTTTTAGTCACAGCTGGAGTGGCTGGGACATGGGGCACCAAGTCCCTAGACTGAACACAGCAGAGGGACCCTGTGCCTGGCCCACAAAACCATTTTTTCCTCATAAGCCTTCAGGCCTTTGATAGGAGGGGCTGTTGCAGAGATCTCTGACATGCCCCTGGAGACATTTTCCTTATTGTCTTGGTAATTAACATTTGGTTCCTCCTTACTTACACAAATTTCTGCAGCTGGCTTGAATTTCTTCTCAGAAAATGGGATTTTTTTTCTATCACATTGTCAGGCTATGAATTTTCCAAACTTTTATACTCTGTTTCCCTTTTAAAACTGAATGCCATTAACAGCACCCAAGTCACCTCTTGAGAGCTTTGCTGCTTAGAAATTTTTTTTGCCAGATACTCCAAATCATCTCTCTGAAGTTCAAATTTCTACACATTTCTAGGGCAGGGGCAAAATGCTGCCAGTTTCTTTGCTAAAACATAACAAGCGTCACCTTTGCTCCGGTTTCCAACAAGTTCCTCATCTACATCTGAGACCACCTCAGCCTGGATTTCATTGTCCATATCCTTATCAGCATTTTGGTCAAAGCCATTTAACAAGTTTCTAGGGAGTTCCAAACTTTTCCACATTTTCCTGTCTTCTTCTGAGCCCTCCAAACTGTTCCGTCTTCTGCCTGTTACCCAGTTCCAAAGTCGCTTTCACATTTTCAGATAACTTTAGCAGTGTTCCACCCCTGGTACCAGTTTATTGTATAGTTCGTTTTCACAGTGCTGATCAGGATATACCTGAGACTGGGCAATTTACAAAAGAAAGAGGTTTAATAGACTACAGTTCCATGTGGCTGAGGCCTCACAATCATGGCGGAAGGCAAGAAGGCGCAAGTCATGTCTTATGTGGACAGCAGTAGGCAAAGAGAGCTTGCGCAGGGAAACTCCTTTTAAAACCATCAGGTTCGCCAGACGTAGTGGCTCATACCTGTATTCCCAGCACGTCGGGAGGCCAAGGCGGGTGGATCATGAGGTCAGGAGATCAAGACCATACTGGCTAACATGGTGAAACTCCATCTCCATTAAAAATACAGGTATGGATCGACTTACGACCTGTGCAACTTACGACCATTTGACTTTACGACCACAATCGCTAGCCATGACTGCTCTGCGTCTGGCAGCGCAAACGTTGCCCAGCTGGGCGTACGACAGTGCGGACCAGCTTCTGGCAGCACTACCATCTCCACCTGCACCATTTCAACTGTTATCCCAGACTCGGTACAGCAATTTGTGTTTTGTGTCTTGGATATTTTTCATCAAACCCCTCCCAAGATGTCTACCAAGAGGAAATTGTCTTTGTCTACGCCTCAGCCTGCCAAGAAGGAAAGAAAGGCCATCGATCTCGACACGAAAATCAGGTAATTAAGCAGTACGAAGGAGGAAAGAAAGTGATCGCACGTGATACGAAGGTATCACACTCTACTGTGTCGACGATTTTGAAAGATAAAGAATTCGTGAAGCTGTGAAAGGTTCTGCACCCATGCGATCAACAGTTATAACAAAGCAACGAAGCGGGCCCATCCACAAAATGGAGAAATTGCTACATATTTGGATGGAAGATCAAATTCAAAAACAGACGCCATTAAGTCTTTTTAGTGTGCAGATGAAGGCGAGAAGTCTATTTCAGACTCTGAAGGAGCGTGCTGGAGAAGATTACAGTCAAGAATTTGTAGCAAGCACTGGCTGGTTCCAGAGAATCAAGAAAAGATTCCAAATGCATAGTGTTCGAGTAACTGGAGAAGCAGCGAGTGCGGATGCTCGGAGCAAGGAGCATGTAAGTTTGTTGATAGTTTGGATGAATTAATTACAGATGAGGGATATTTAGCAGAATAGATTTTCAATGTTGATGAAACTGGACTATTTTGGAAATGGATGCCAGCACGCACTTATATTCACAAAGAGGCCAAAAGCATGCCGGGATTTAAAGCATTTAAGGATAGGCTAACTCTGCTGCTTGGCGGGAACATCGCAGGGTTTAAGCTGAAGCCATTCTTAATTTATCACTCAGACAACCCGCGTGCGTTGAAGAATGTTAACAAGCACACACTGCCCATCTACTTTCATTCTCAACATAAACATGGATGACACAAGGATTGTTTGAAGACTGGTTTATGAACTGTTTTATTCCTCAAGTTCGAGAATATTGTTTGGAGAAAGATATTCCTTTCAAGATTTTATTGCTACTTGATAATGCGCCTGGACACCCACCACATCTAGGCGATCTCCATCCAGATGTAAAATTTGTTTTTCTTCCGCCAAACACGACTCCACTCATCCAGCCTATGGACCAAGGTTCGATGGCTACATTAAAGGCCAACTATCTCTGAACCACCTTAACTCAAGCAATATCTGCTATAGATGCTGACTCAGAACTAACATTGCGAGATTTTTGGAAACACTACAACATTTTGATGTGTATCAAGAATATCGCTACCGCCTGGGAGGCTGTGACGACAAAGTGCATGAATGGCATCTGGAAAAATTGTGTTAAGCGCTATGTTAATGATTTTGACGGATTTGACAGTGAACATGAACTTGAAACGATTCGGGAAAAAATAGTAAAACTCGCTAAAGACCTTTCTTTGGAGTGTGAAATGGAAGATGTCGAAGCGTTGCTAGACAAAGAATCCGGAGAACTTACAAATGAAGAGCTAATCGAACTGGAAGAAGAAAGAAGAGAAGCAGAGAAAGAAGAGGAGGAGCCAGAAAGAAAGTTCACCGCTAAGGGATTATCAGACAGTTTATCTTTACTGAATAAACTTCTTATACATTTCGAAGCAATGGACCCAAACATCGAACGATTTGCAAGGATTGAACGGATGGCGCACGATGTGTTTCGTCCGTATCGTGAAATTTATGAAGAAAAAAAGAAACATACAATTCAGACAAAGCTCACCATGTTTATGAAAAAACCAACTCCGGTAACCCCAACTGCCGCCTCAGATGACAACATCAACGATCCGCAGCCAAGCACCAGTGGCCAATAAAATGTTTTGTACATGTTTATATATTTTGATATGTTTTGCAATTGGGAAAATGTTTCCTATGGTATTTTTTACACCTGTATTTTGTATTTTTATATGCACTTGTATTTTGTAATTTTGTATGTTTTGCAAATATTAAACCAGTTGTACTGGTAATGCAGTGTTTTACTTAAACCTGACGAATGTAAAAATAAGAAACAAAATGGTGTAGAGATGATACAAATGGCATAAAATGAACAAAGAAAATTATATATAACAATAATGAAAGAAAATTATGATAAAATATGACTTAAAGATTTTTATAACATCATTTCACAGTACTGTATATATAGCCTACTCAACGACCAAATCGTGTTACGACCGGCCTGTCGGAACCAATCATGGTCGTAAGTCGAGCACTAGCTATACAAAAATTAGCTGGGCGTGGTGGTGTGTGCCTGTAGTCTCAGCTACTCGGAAGGCTAAGGCAGGAGAATTGCTTGAATCCAGGAGGCAGAGGTTGCAGTGAACCGAGATTGCACCACTACACTCCATCCTGGCGACAGAGTGAGAGTCTGTTTCAAAGAAAAAGAAAAAAAATCAGATCTCATGAGACTTATTCACTGTCACAAGAACAGCATGGGAAAGACCTGGCCTCATTGATTTAGTTACCTCACACCGGGTCCCTCCTGCAATACTTGGAAATTTAAGATGAGATTTGGGTAGAGACAAAGCCAAACCATGTCATTCTGCCTTTCTATAAACTTGTGATTTTTAATGATAAGAAACATTTATGATGCTTAAAGAGATAAAATTCATTTATTTGAAAAATCTGCATACCTGATCTAGTGATGCTGAATAAAGGAAGTAGATAATATATCATTTTTATAAATTAAATAGTATTCTTTCCTTCTATATGTTGGATAGAATGTAAAAATGTCACTCACTTAGAAGATTTGTCTTTTCTGTCATTGTGGGCAAGTAAGATTGCTTATGCGTTTTTTCTCAGAAGCAACACTCTGGTGCATATTAAAGTAACATAAGTTTTTTCTGTTTTCCTTGAAAGGTTGCTCAAGAAACAGATGTGAGAGCCCAGATTCGTCTGCAATTTCGTGATGTCAATGGAGAACTTATAGCTGTACAAAGATCTATGATATGTACTCAGAAAAGCAAAAAGACAGAATTTAAAACTCTGGAAGGAGTCATTACTAGAACAAAGTAGGTGTTTATATGATATTTGAATTTCTGTTCATTTTCAGTCTTTTAGGTCTGTAAATTGGTGGTGGTTTTCTACTGCTTTAAGTTTAGAGGAGCATATTAAATTTTTTTCAACAGACTTTAGACAGGTTTTTTTAGAGCAATTTTGGGTTTATAGCAAAATTGGGCAGAAAGTACTGAGCTTCCATTTTCTCCCTACCCCTACACACGCACACAGCCTCCTCCACTATCAACATTTGATTTTTGTGGATAATATTTATCAGTTAAATAGAATGCTCCCATTAAAGACTTAGGGTTATGTTCCGTTCTCTTGAGTAATTTCTGAACAATTGCTGAATGAAAGTGCGTAATCACTCAAATACAGGTTGAATGAGTAAGAAATTCTAGTGTCATGTGTAAGAATGGGTGAGATGGGAAGCAGACAGATAGGAAAGAATGATAAATTGTTCCTTTCAACCATTATTATTCTGTTAGAGGCAGGTATCATTTTCTAATGGGTATGGATTTGGGGATTAGGCTGCTTTAGATTCAAGTCTCTGTCTTTGTTGAGCAAATTACTTGACTGTTCAGCTTCTTCCCTTCCCCTTATTAAGTAATTCCTTTATTTAACCAAAAATGCACATCTAGTATGTGCTAGAGGCATTACACTAGCTTCTCATTTAGGTTTTCATCATTGACATTTTAACACACTCAAGTCTGTCTTAGGCCCTGGGATTTCATTCCAAACTCCAGTTACTGCCTGTTTCCTTCTTCCCTGTTATAGCCAGTCTTCTCAAAAGAGTTTTTGATGCTGTCTCCATTTCTTTACCTCCTCTTCACTCCAGCTGCAGTCCCATTTGTCCTCTGAAACACCACTGACTAGAGTTACTAATAACTATTTTTAATTAGGGTAATGCTACACTGCTATACAAGTAGACCTAAGAGTAAGCCTCTGTTTATTTCATTTATGCATCCATTGTCACTGTACATATCTTAGCAAGATGTTGTCAAAGTGGAGCTAATGCATATAAAATGCTTAATATGTAGTAAGAGTTTATGAATTAGTCTTCTATGACTGCTATAACAAACCACAAACTTAGTGGCATAAACAATACACATTTGTTATCCTACACTTCTGTAGTTTAGAAGTCTGAATTGGGTCTCACTGGGCTAAAACCAAGATTTTAGCAGGGTTGTGTTCCTTTCTGGAGGCCCTAAGGGAGAGTAAGTTCCCTTGTTCTTTTCATCTTTTAGAGGCCACCCATGTGTTTTAGCTCATGACCCTCTTACTCTGTCTTCAAAGCAAGCTATAGTGACCGTATTTCTTCTCGTATCAAATCACTGTGACCTCTTCTTCTGCCTTCTTCTGTCACATTAAAGGACCCATATGATTACATTTGCCCCATCCAAATAATCTAGGATAGTCTATTTTGAGGTCAAATGATTAATACCTTAATTTTATCTGTAATCTTAATTCTCTTTTGCTGTGCAATGTAACATTCACAAATTCAAGGGATTAAAATGTGAACATCTTGGAGGACCATTGTTCCATGTACCGTAGCTGAGTAAATGCTAGTTTATCACTTCTTATTTGAAAAGTTCTTTTTCTAGACCTTTATGATACATCATTGTTCTCTCTATCATAGCTAAAACCTACTTCATTTACCCCATCAATAAAGGTTGGAAGTCTCATTAGGCTCAGTCCTATGTCTTCTCCTTTTTTTTTTTTGCTCCATATTTTCTTCCTAGGTAATCACATTCTTATCCATAACTCAGACTATTCTGTGTTCGTAGATGACTCACAGATTTATATCTCCAAACCAGACGTCTGTTTCCAGACTCATTTATCCAGACCTTTTTACCCATTCTCTGATTTTTTACCAGTTGCTTCAAAGACAGCTTAGATTCAACATGTCCAAAACTAAACTCACAGTCCTTTCTCTCTGACTTTCCCCACTTAAAAAACCTGCAACAACCTGGTCTTATGATATGCCTCACCTTGGCGAATGACACAACTATCCATCCAGTGACAAAAAAACAAGAACCTAAGTCTTGGTATCATCCTTGCTTTCCACCAGTCTATTACTAAGACCTGTGGATTTAATCTAAATGTGTCTTGAATCTGTTTCATCTCTACAAAAACCATTCTAGTCCAAGCTACTATTGTCTTTCTGTGACCTAATGTGATAACCTATTGATCTCTCTGTGTCTATTCTAGCCCTCTACAAAGCATTCTTAATATATCCAGTGCAATATTTTCTTTTTATTTTTTGAGATGGAGTTTCACTCTTGTTGCCCAGGCTGGAGTGTAATGGCATGATCTTGGCTCACTGCAACCTCCACCTCCCGGGTTCAAGTGATTCTTCTGCCTCAGCCTCCCAAGTAGCTGGGATTACAGGCGTCTTCTACCACACTTGGCTAATTTTTTTGTATTTTTAATGGAGACGGGGTTTCACCATGTTAGGCTGGTCTCGAACTCCTGACCTGAGGTGATCCGCCTGCCTTGGCCTCCCAAAGTGCTGGGATTACAAGTGTGAGCCACTGTGCTTGACCCAGTGTAATATTTTCAAAATACAAATTGGAATGTGTAAAAAACAGTAAAGACAGATAATGCCTCTGCTCCTTGAAGCAGTCTGCTACTGAAGAAAGAACTCTGTTCTAAGATGTTTTTAACTTACCTTTGCCTGTCTACTGTTGATCATCATGTTCAGTTTTATTCTTTAAGTCTCTTATTTTTAAGACAATTAATACTACTGTATGTATTATCTGTAAGTATTCTAAATTACTGTATTTAAAAGTCCAAATATGTAAAAAATAAATTCTGGCTTCCTTTCCTGAACAACTTTGTTTTACATATCTTTTCATCTGTGAATGTTAAATAGTTTAAGAGTTACACTTTTTAGCATGATGAAGCCATTTCTAACAGAGGATAGGTGAAGAGCCTTTTTTTTTTTTTTCCTAAAGAAGTACAGTATGAATTGATTAAACAATAGAATAGGTACAACTGAAGTTTATTTTACATATGTTCTTGATTTTCATTTTCTGTAGGCATGGTGAAAAAGTCAGTCTAAGCTCTAAGTGTGCAGAAATTGACCGAGAAATGATCAGTTCTCTTGGGGTTTCCAAGGCTGTGCTAAATAATGTCATTTTCTGTCATCAAGAAGATTCTAATTGGCCTTTAAGTGAAGGAAAGGCTTTGAAGCAAAAGTTTGATGAGATTTTTTCAGCAACAAGGTTTGTAACCCTTAAAAAGACTTTGTAGTCCATTAAGTTATTGAACCATGTTTACAATTCGGATGCTTCTTTTTAACAGAAGAAAATTTAAAAAGCAGAATGATCATCAATTATTACCTCTCATCCAGCAGCAACCATTGGGCATATTTTGTTTCACTTGTCTTTCTGTGCATATATTTATTTACCTGATTGACAGTATAAATGTAATTTTTTTCACTTAGCATTATGCCATAGTCATTTTCCAAGTTATTAAAAACTCATTGTAACGGTAATCTTAGTGATAGCATAATATCCCACTGTATGAATATATACCATAGTTTACTTTGCCGGAAATTTGATTTTTATTTTATATCTTCAAAGATACATTAAAGCCTTGGAAACACTTCGGCAAGTACGTCAGACACAAGGTCAGAAAGTAAAGGAATATCAAATGGAACTCAAATATCTGAAGCAAAATAAGGAAAAAGCTTGTGAGATTCGTGATCAGATTACAAGTAAGGAAGCCCAGTTAACGTCTTCAAAGGAAATTGTTAAATCCTATGAGAATGAACTTGATCCATTGAAGGTAATTTTATTTTATTTTTAATTGACAAAAATTATATATCTTTATGGTAGACAATGTGATGTTTTGATGTAAGTGTACATTGTGGAATGGCTAAATCAAGCCATTTAACATGCATTGCTTCAAATTTTTTTGTGGTGAGAACATCTAAAATCTCTTTTAGCAATTAACAATGTTATTAACTAAACATAACTAAAGTAATGTTACTAACTAGAGTCATAGTGATATACAGTAGTTAATTTCTTGTATACTAAAGAGTAGTCTTTTTTTTTTTTTTAAACTATGGTAGCATTCACCCCTTATTTGTATATGAAATTGAATGGCATGTATATTTCTTCAGTTCTCAGGGAGCTAATGTTTTAGATCTATATTAGTCTTTAAATTGCTCAAAGAGTTTGGATTTGAAAGAAAACAAATTTGTAGCATCACACTAAATAAGTAGTATAGACCACTAGATGTTAAATAGCAATATTATCACCCAAACTTACAGTCCTGTATTAAGATTTTTAAAAAATTCACAGTTCTAGAGAATTTTTAAAATTTGTGAATTTAAATTTGAGAATTTAAAATTTTTAAATTTTTTAAAATTTAAAAAATGTTTCTGAAACATTTAAAAATTTCGCAGAATTTGGAATTGATCCACAACATGTTGATATATTTGCAAATGAATATAGCTTTTTAAACCCTGTGATTTATATGAAAGGCCTATAGGAAATTCCATTCATTCATTTAATGAGCATTTATAGGGTTCTTCTTTGTGCCAGGATATACTGTGCTTGGGTACAAAGAGGATTACAACAGCACCCCTGTCCTTAAGGTATTCCCAGCCTGAGTAAGTAAGAGCATTCTTAAAAATGGTTGTTTTCTAGGTTTTAGATTTTCAAAAGTCATTTAAAAATGTATTGATGAGAGAGATCCAAGATGGCTGATCACTAGCAGCTCGGGATTGTAGCTCCCAGTGAAAGTGCAGAGAACGAGAGGAAGCCACACTTTCAGACGAATTTTTGTTGCTCACGCACCAGGAGATTCCCAGCGAAGGAGCCCCATGGGTTGCCAGTGCAACTCTTGTGGCCGGCGAGGCGGTTTTGCCCCTGCCTTGGTGCGGCAGTTCTTGTTGCAGAGTCAGAAAAGCACCATCAATCATAACGCCGCTGTTTTGGCCGGCGCAGTGGGTTGCTCAGATTTTAGCACTGGGAATCAACAAGTTGGATGTCCACTCAGAAACCCAATTATAAAGACCACAGATGGATAAATCTATAAAGAAGGGAAGAAAACAGCCTAAAAAGGCTGAGAATACCCAAAATCAGAATGCCTCTCCCTCTACAGGGGATCACAGTTCCTCATCAGCAACGGAACAAGGCCTGATGGAGAACGAGTGTGTTCCATTAACAGAATCAGCCTTCAAAAGGTGGATGATACGAAACTTCTGTGAATTAAAAGAACTTGTTCTAACCCAATGCAAAGAAACTAAGAACTTTGAAAAAAGGTTTGACGAAATGTTAACAAGAATACACAATTTACAGAGGAATATAAGTGAATTAATGGAGCTGAAAAACACAACACGAGAGCTTCGCGAACTATGCACAAGTATTAACAGCCGAATTGATCAAGCAGAAGGAAAGATATCAGAAGTCAAAGACCAACTTAATGAAATAAAACGAGAAGACAAGATTAGAGAAAAAAGGATAAAAAGGAACGAGCAAAGTCTCCAAGAAATATGGGACTATGTGAAAAGACCTAATCTATGTTTGATAGGTGTACCTGAATGTGACGAAGAGAATGAATCCAAGCTGGAAAATATGCTTCAGGATATTATTCAGGAAAACTTTCCCAACCTAGCAAGGCAGGACAATATTCAACTCCAGGTAATACAGAGA